>NW_026615229.1:0-16774 GCF_030052815.1 Hevea brasiliensis
GATAGCCGTGCCTATGTGAATGCTCACAAGGACCTCTTGGCCGAACCTGCTGCTACCGTAGGGAACTTCTCTTGATGGCCGACTGCCCAGTGGGGCGAGGGTGAGGATAGCGAAGAGGAGGGAGAGGATGAGCGCAATGTAGATCAGGCTGGGGGTGATCCCCCAGCCGAATAACTTGTACAAATTTTGCAATGAAATGAAATAGAATGCCTTTTGTTTGATGAATGGTTGTGATCGAAAAATTTCTAAACACTTGATTGTCTGAGTATATTGAAACAACTGAAAACTATTATTATTCTAAGTGTGAGGGATCGGAAAATACAACATGCATGAGATTGCTAAAGAACCAACGCTAAACATAACTTCAATGAAAATTTGAACATCTATGATCGGGATCTTCATTAAACCGATTGGAACCTTAACTTGATTATTCCTAAACTTTTAAAGGAGAGGTCGATCATAAATATTGGCAGCAAGGTTATAGTGTTAGTTCAATTTCGTCTGACAAGAGAGATTGGGAATATAGTTAACTGGTCAGGATATTCGACAATTGGCTTGAGAGATCGGTGAATGATTTGAGAGACCTGTAAGGCTTTAACGGATACGGAGCTTAGCATTGACTCAACTCTCGTGAAGAGAGATCTAATCGTGATTAGATGGCAAGAAGAGACTTAGTGCTAGGGATCGGTTTCGAAGTTTATTGATTCTGGGGATCGGCCAAAATATGGTGTCGACAGCTGCCCCTCTTTACATAATTTTTATCAAAGGGAAATGAATTTCCCGTGTAAGAATTGTGTAAAGATTCGCACCATATTTTGGATGATTAAGTGCTCGAAGTTAGGGAACTAAAGCATACCTAAATCAGTGACCTAGAGATAGGCAACAGACGTTAAAAGACTAGAAAATTAAAATCAACTTGGATCAAAGAACCAGAGGTCGACAACAAAAAATTTAAATTGCTAGAAATTAAAATAGACTTAGATCAAGGAATCAGAGGTTGATAGCAGGAAACATAAATTGCTAGAAATTAAAATCAACTTAGATCAAGGAACCAGAGGTTGATAACAGGAAATTTAAATGCGGGAAATTAAAATCAACTTAGATCAAGGAACCAGAGGTTGATAGCAGGAAACGTAAATTGCTGGAAATTAAAATCAACTTAGATCAAGGAACCAGAGGTTGATAACAGGAAATTTAAATGCGGGAAATTAAAATCAACTTAGATCAAGGAACCAGAGGTTGATAACAGGAAATTTAAATGCGGGAAATTAAAATCAACTTAGATCAAGGAACAGAGGTTGATAGCAGGAAACGTAAATTGCTGGAAATTAAAATCAACTTAGATCAAGGAACCAGAGGTTGATAACAGAAATTTAAATGCGGAAATTAAAATCAACTTAGATCAAGGAACCAGAGGTTGATAGCAGGAAACGTAAATTGCTGGAAATTAAAATCAACTTAGATCAAGGAACCAGAGGTTGATAACAGGAAATTTAAATGCGGGAAATTAAAATCAACTTAGATCAAGGAACCAGAGGTTGATAACAGGAAATTTAAATTGCTGGAAAATTAAAAATCAACTTAGATCAAGGAACCAGAGGTTGATAACAGGAAAATTAAATGCAGGAAATTAAAATCAACTTAGATCAAGGAACCAGAGATTGATAACAGGAAATTTAAATTGCAGGAAAATTAAAATCAGCAGGAAATTTAAATTGCACTCACAAAGCAAGCCTGATCCGGACACAAGAAGTTCTTCCCCAATGAAGTGTACTTAACAGAATCCCGAAGACCAATGACGAATGGAGGACGAGTTGCAAGACTTGACCTATGGCCTTGTTCCTTGAAATGCCCCATTTTGTTTTTCAGATTTTCCCCCAAAAGCACCCTCATGGTCTTTACTTCCCTTCGCCTATATGACTAAGCGCTTTCCGTGTTTTCACCTCTAGTTATTTTTTTATTTTTTTTTTTTACATTCCCTGCAAATCTCATAGTAAAGTACGTGAGGTTATCAATTGTCAAATCTTAATCTTATGGCAAAAATTTTAACTGATTTAAATAGCGCATTAAATAACGAGATTGCAGAAAGATAAATATAAGGGAAAGATAGAAACATGGGGAATGAAGTGTGATTTTATTATGGTTTAACATAAACAAGAAAAAGTTTCAAAGAAGAAGGGTACAAGTATAGATCTCACATATTCCCTGTGGCTGATTTTGAAATCCCTTAAATGCCATTATTTCAAGTTCTCTGAAGCCTCATGCCGTGATGCTTCTCTTCATCCT
This sequence comes from Hevea brasiliensis, assembly GCF_030052815.1. Lineage (NCBI taxonomy): Eukaryota > Viridiplantae > Streptophyta > Magnoliopsida > Malpighiales > Euphorbiaceae > Hevea > Hevea brasiliensis. The sequence continues at coordinate 2,287 of NW_026615229.1, forward strand.
GGTTTCATGCCCCCCCCTTCCTTCTGTCCCCCTTTTGTTCGCGGGATGCCCTTTCGGGTTTTCACCCCTAGAATTTTTTTTTTGTTTTTCTGTTTTTTTGATTTTTTATTTTTTTGTTTTATTGTTCAGCATAGTATCTCTTGACGGTGTCGATTCATGTGTCTCTAAACTCTTCACCGCCCATGTGGGTCAAAATCAAGGCTCCTAAAATGCCCTTTAACCACATAAGGTCCTCGAGGTTGGTGACCATTTGCCCCTGGATCATTTTGATTCGGCAAGATTTCTTCTTCGTAACTAAGTCCCCGGTTGAATTCACGCGACGAACATTTTTGTCAAATGCTCTAGCCATTCTCATCCGTATAATCGCCCATGACATGTCACGCTAACCTTTTCTCATCAAGCAAGTTTAATCGATCCAACCTTGATCGATCCATTTTGACTCATCAATTCCCGACTCTTCGTAATCCTTAGGAAGGAATTTCAACTTCAATAGGCGATATCGCCCATGCCATAAACAAATGAGTATGGTGTTGCCTCGCTGAGGTTCTCACTAAGTTCGTATGCGTGGAGAGCGTAAGGAAGCATATCATGCCAATCCCTATATGTGATCGCCATTTTCCTGATTATCCTCTTGAGGTTTTTGTTTGCAGCTTCCACCGCCCATTCATCCGGGGCGGTATGGGGAAGAATTGAGATGTCGATTTTGTATTGATCACATAATTTCGGATCTTCGCCATTCAGATTCTTAGCGTTATCGATGACGATTTCATTAGGGAGGCCATGCCGCAGATGATATTGTTTCAGAAATTGAGAAACGATTCTCGCATGATATGCGATAGGATGTCGCCTTAACCCACTTGAAAAATAGTCGATGGCCACAAGGATGAATCTGCCCATTGGATGCCTTGGTATTTACGGACCAATCACATCGATGCCCCACATTGCGAAAGGCCATGGTGAGACGAGGTTGAACAACTTGTGAGGTGGCACATTGATCGGATCGGCATAGATTTGACACTTATGGCATTTTCTCAAATACTCAACGCAATCCTTTTCCATTGTGGTCCAAAATACCCACGCCGCATGATTTGCTTAGCCATCATGTGCCCATTAGCATGGGTTGCACACTTCTCATGAGTCTCAAAAAGGATTTTCTTCGCCTCCTTTGCATCCACACATCTCAATAATTCGCCGAGCTCCTCTTGTATAGGGTTTCTCCACCGGGAAATATCCCAATGCTAATCTTCGAATCATCTTCTTTTCATTCTTGCTCGCCTCAAAGGGAATTCTCTGTTCTACAAGAGACTGTGATGTCATGATACCAAGGCTTTCTATCTGCTCTTTTCAATCATGAAGCAATATGTCGCTCACTTCTTGCTTTAATCTTCAATGTCCGAGCCATCCGACTCTCTTCGATTTGAGCCATAACAATAGAGTAGCTAAGGCATCAAGAAATTGATTCTTGTCCCTACTAAGGTGAGTGAAAGAGATTTCTTCAATATCTTGATCACCCAATAAGTACTTTTGATACGGATTAGCTTGGGATCCTTGGTTTGCCATTCTCCTTGACTTGATAAATAATCGTACGAGTCTCCGTATACCTCCAGCCTTCCGATTTTCATTTCGATGGCGTCAGAGACCCATCACATAAGCTTCAGATTCGCGACATTGTTGGTGCAATAATCTCAACTTAACGGCCATCGGAAGTGCTTTCCATCCGGGATATCAATACAGCTCCAATTCCATTCCTGACAAATTGATGTACCCATTAAATACATTTCCCATACATTGGCGCCCTCCTCTTCGCAGTCCACTTCATTAATATGCTCATCAGAAACTCAAAATCCAGAGCTTCATAATCCCGATAGGGTTTTCTCGCTAGGAGGTCAAGAATCACGCTACCTTTCACCGCTTCCGGTCATATAGACTATGTCATATTGGGAGAGTATAACCCGCCACTTGGCTATCCTACCTAGCACGAATGGGCTTTCGAATACATATTTGATAGGATCCATCCCGAGATGAGCCATGTCCGTGATTCAACATGTAGTGCTTAAGGCGATTTGTCAGTCTGTGCTAACGCGCAAAGACGCCTTTTCTAAGAAAGAGTACCTTGACTCACAATCATTGAACTTCTTACTTAGGTAATAAATAACCCTATCCTTTCGCCTAGATCATCATGTTGTCCCAAAACACATCCCATCGAAGTTCTCACTGGATCGCCATATACAAGATAAGAGGCCTTCTCGCCACTGTGGGACCACATCGTGGTCTTGACAAGTATTGCTTGATCTTCTCAAAAGCCTCTTGGCAACCGAATCCCATTGGGTGGAGTTGTTCTTCCGAGTAGCATGAAAATTGGCTCACTTTGGCAAAGTGAGATTGGAAATAAATCTTGAAATGTAGTTCAACTTTCCTAAAACCGCGCACCTCCTTTCTCGCTCTTGGGGATGGCATCTCTGAATAGCTCGAACCTTGTCCGGATCAACCTCTATTCCTCTCGCTACTATGAATCCCAACAACTTTCCCGATCTAGCTCGAATATGCATTTGGCAGGTTCGCTTTCAACCGGTATTTCCCGAGCCTCTCGAATACTTTCTCTCTCGCACTGCACATGACTTTCTTCTCCCGATTTAATGATCATATCATCCACATATACTTCCACCTCTTTATGCATCATATTGTGGAATAATGTGACCATTGCACGGTAGGTAGCACCAAAGATTCTTCAACCCAAAAGGTATGACCCGATAGCAAAATACTCCCATTGAGTGATGAAAGCGCTTTATCCTTATCTTCCTCGCCCATCGATCCGATTATACTCGATGCCCCATCAATACACTAACACCGCCCAATCCCGCAGCATTGTCAACTAACACATCAATGTGAGGGAGAGGGAAATCGCCTTTAAGCTCGCTTATTGAGATCCCCGTAATCGACGCCAAGACCAACTCTCCCGCCCTTCTTCATTACCGACCACATTAGCTATCCATTGTGGATATTTGACCACTTCCAGAACCCAACACATATCAAGCTTTCTTGACTTCATCCCGAACTTTGAGCAAGGTGTCGGATTCATTCTCCTTAACTTCGCTTTACCGGATTGTCCTCGAATTAGGGAATTTTGTGTGTCACTATCTCGAGGGTCCAAACCCACCATATCATCATAGCTCCAGAAAATACGCCGAGGAATTCTTTAAGTAGATTGATCATATCTCCCAATTCTTCACTCTCCACTACCTTGAGTTCCCTTTTACTTCTTCTCAGGCCTAAATTTATGGTGCGCATTTCATCTTCACAAGGCACAAGGGAGGGCTCATCCTTTTCACTGTCTTCTTGTGTAGGGTCTTCCTCAGAATCATTTGAAGTAATGGCAGTTATGGGGATTTCAAAATTAACCAGAGGAATCTCTGAGTCTATTGGATTATTAGGTGTTAATTGATGAATGGTCCTGAATGAATCAAAAAAGGTATTATAAGGATGGAATTCAACAGAAAGAGAGATTTGGATTTAACATGCGCTATTAATTCATTAACGTTTGTGCCATAAGAAAAGGTCCAGTTACAGTATTACACTTGTCACTATGGACAAAATGATCCAGTGTAGATAACCAAAGGTACTTTACTCAAATTGAGTACGTGGACGCCCCTGCTGTCCAGCTTGTTCACTCTTGCCCCTTAGTCATTGGCTAGACTAGGGCCTCATACAAGGAATCCAATGGATGACATCTATGGATGGATCATTGGGTGATTCTTCCGTGTTTGCCGGATGTCAATGACCGGTTTAGTGAAGATCTCCGTAATTCTCGGGACTACTTTAATCTTTCCCATTTTCCGATCGAACCTTTGATCCCGGAGCATTTTCCTCATCCAAAAATGCCCATCCATGAGGGCATCTTCCTCATAACCCAAACCGTAGCGGGCTACCTTCTGGATAGTTTGTATGGGTTCAACGATTCTGTAATGCGCGCCTAGGCCTTTGCCTTCTTCGCACTCACTCCTTGTCATTATTTTAGCTACCATAGCCATAGCCCTCCATTTTCTCGAGATGGTTTCTTGTAACTCGAGGGCTTGGAAGGAGCTTTCTAATGACTCTCACCGCTTCCACATAGGCGTTGATTGCGGCTTGGTGACTAACAAGGCCTCCTCCCCTTTTACTGTGACGATTTTGCCATCCCTGATGTATTTTATTTTCTGGTGCAGAGTTGAGGGAACGGCGTTCGCAGAATGGATCCAAGGCCTCCCCAGCAGCATAGTATAGGCAGGCTCAATGTTCATCACCTGGAATGTGACGTTGAAAGTGCATGCGCCAATCTGAAGCGGCAAGTCAATATCTCCCAACACTTCTCTTCTGGTACCGTCAAAGGATCTTACCACCATAGCACTTTGACGTATGTTCGATTGGTCAACTGGCAACCTAGCTAAGGTAGCGCTAGGGAGTACATTGAGAGCTGACCCGTTATCAATAAGTACCTTGGCTACTATACAACCCTTACACTTCACTGTTACATGTAGAGCCTTAGTGTGCCTTAAACCCGTAGGGTCTATCTCGTCCTCCGAGAAAATAACAAAGCTGGATGCCTGGATTTGTCCCACTATCTTCTCGAACTGCCCCGGAGTAATGTCAAAGGCCTGATCCAGAATTTTCTGCAGGGCTTGACGGTGCACCTCTGAGCTCAAGATCGCTGATGCAGTGAAACTGCGGCAGCGCCTTCCTCAACTGTTTCCACCACATCATACTCACTTTGTTTCATTATTTAGAGTAACAACTCCTCCTCTCGCTTTATGCTCAAGCAGCTCGCTTCCTCTGCCTTCTCTACATCCTCTTCTCGCATTCTTCCATGACTCTCCCACCTTTACTTTCCCTTTTCTTTTCTTTTTCTTCGTTATCAGAACACCTCCCACTTCGAGTTATGAACTCGACCTCTTGCTCAAGGGAGGAGGGCTTTGTGGCGTTGACGGGTTGGGGATCGATCCGGGAGTAGCACCGTGGTAGGTCCAGATAAGTCATCCAAAGTGTGCATGAGGAGTGAAACATGGCTTAGGAGGTGCCTGGTGAAGCTGTGCTAGGAGCCAGATATCGCTTCGACGCTCCTTGAGTGAAGACTTGGTAATTGTAGTTCCAAGGTATGGCATGGGTGTTGGTAACAGGAGCCGAGATGGGGCTCTGATAACTGCATCGTGGTGAGGCTACCGAGGTGAGAAGGTGATTCTGGTTTTAGAGGTAGAAGCATTCCGCCGTATCTAGTGGTGTTCACTCCTCTTCCACCTTCGACCTTGTCCGCATCTCGTAACCTTGAGAGACAATAGGTTCCAACCTCTTGCTCGAATCCTCACAACCTTGCACTGTGATCACCGCCTCCATGATAAGGACATCCTGCATTTCTTCCAATCCCGCTACCCGAGGGCAGGTAGCCTTCCCTTATTGCTAGAGCAAAATTTCTTAAAGTAAGGAACCACTTGTCTACTTCCAATGCTGATCCTCCTTCATCGTGCTCTATCATATTTACACCACCGCTCGCATTATGGTTAGGCAAAGGGGTTTGAGGTAACATTGGGGAGGGAACCATTTCTCAATCTTCAACCACCCGCTTCGACAAAGCGCACTCTTCCCCGAGTGCCCCGTAGTTATCGCTGAGTGCCCTTGTGCCCTCCATGGTACTCACAACGGCAAGAGCATCATACCACCGGGTATGGTGGCTGGATCTGCCCAGGAGAACTGGTACACTTGGTTTATACCGACAAGGTATCGTATATTTCACCGAGTGGGAGGAAGAGGTGGATCGTGGTTTCGTGGGGGTCTTGGGTTGTTTAGTGGTGGTCTTGATTGAGCGGAGGAGGAGGTGGTCTTGGTTGGTAATTTGTAGGTGGAGGGTATTGTGGGCGTGGGTGTGGATAATTAGGAAAAGGAGGTGGAATATTGGCGACTGTTTGGCCATGAGGGGGAGGATATGGCCGATAATTGTTTTGAGGGAATGGGGAGTAATTATTCTGCCGGGTGACTGAATGGACATCACCCTCCTTTTTCTTGCCAAATGGCGCTTTTCTTTGGTTCTCACCAACTCGCAATCGCCCCATTCTTAGGTTGGCCTCTATCCTTTCGCCACCGTATGATGTCGAGAAGCCGTGGAGGTGTTCCCAATCATCAAGTTGAAGTAAGGGGCCTTCAAAGTTTCGATGAACAGAGAGCATAGCTCATTGTCAGTCACCGGGGTATGCACTTCTGCCGCCTTTTCCCTCCATCTTTGGGCATAGTCCTTTAAGCTTTCTCCTTTTCTCGCACTGTGCTCCGAGGTCCCTTCTCGTGGGGGCCACAACACAATTAAATTTGTACCGCTTAAGAAGGCATCGCTAAATCCTTCCAGAGCGCAGCTTGCTCCTCGCCCAACCAATGCACCACCTCAAAGCCGCCTCGAGAGGCTCTCATGAAAGAAGTGGACCAGCCTATCGCCCTCTGCCGAGTAGACATCTTGGCGATATAGGTGGCCAAGTGAATGCGAGGATCTGAATTCCCTGTGTACTTGTCGAAGTCCAGGATTTTGAACTTGGGCGGTACAACCACATCTGGCACCAATCTCAGTGACGCCACATCGACTAAACCATACATGTTCAGCCCCTCTATTGCTCTTAATCTCTCTTCTAGAGCAGACAGCTTCTCATTTTCTTTTGTCTTATTTTCCCCTCCCACCGCATGGAATACTCCCCCAGTTGGGAGATGAGGGGTGGAGTGGACTGGAGGGATTAAATTTGACGAATATGGGTCGGTGCTTGGAACGGTTGGGTAATGAGAGTAAGGTAGGTCCTTATTCGTGGTAACCGGATTGACAGTGATTGTCGGGTCCGGGATGGGAGACTGAAAGGTAAAAGAAGTTGAAGCTTGGTGAGGATCCATTATTGTAGGTGGTGGAGGAGGTAGTGGTAGGCTAGGCTCTGAAGTGGGTTTATTCTGGGACATTTCCCTCATTAGTCTCATAAGTTCTGAGACCTGATCCTTCAATTCGGAAACCTGCCCCTGTAGGTTCTGTACTTGTTCCTGGTCTTCCATTAGTTTTCTTGTTCGAGATCTTGTTAAGTACACTCGCTGGGGTTGAATCGCGTGCTTGGTCAGACTTGCCTTGTTTGAAGCAATGTTGTTTTTCCTGGCGGAAGTACAAAAAAAAAGATTTTAAATGAACTTTGAATTTTGCAAAGAAACTAAAAGTCTTGGTCTGGACAAAGGATACAGTGGCATTTGAGAGCCAGGTTGAAATCTGTAAAAGGATAATCGCATCAATTTTATCATGGCATCGTTCAATAGTCTGACTGTGAATGACAGGGTTGAATGCGTATTTATGATACCTGTCCATATAGCGCATCCAATTTTTTTGCATAACCCTAGCGAGGAGGTTCCTACGGGAGTCATACTATTCATTCACAATTTTGCTAAACCATGGCCCACACCGCCTCATAGGTTCAACAATGCTTTAGCATTCTATTCTGGTCTAAGAACTTCTTCTGCCGACTGACTCGAGGATGCCATGTTAAAAATGATGCTTATCCTTTTCTGCATCTTAATTTGGTGATGCTCATGAGAAAAACTTGTTAGCAGGATAAATTCAGGTAATCTTGAATTATATTATTGGCAGAGTCACACCTGCACATTTATCAAAGTAGGAAAATGTGTAGGTTTTCAGTAGAATTCAAGATTACCCTCACAAAAATGAAGAAAAGGAAATTAAAGCAGAACAAGGGTAAGAGTAAGTATGCCCCTTTTTGTCCTAGCATAGGGAGACTCCTGATACCGGATGAGTGCTACCTGATTGGATAGTTCTATCTTATAAGGTAGCTTACTACGCTTTCACTATTGTGATAGTTTAGCTCAAGGTCTAATTTTCTAAAAGCCACAGTTCCCAAATTGCCCCCATCAGAATAATAGAGCCCCATTCTATAACCATGATATTATCGGAAAATTCCACGAGTATCACAAAGGATAGAACGAAGTTTCAATCTGGCGAAGCCTTCACGAATACTAACGGGTAAAACCCACTGCACCGCTACATGACCCCCTCATACTTTCCTAAAAGGGTAAGAAAGCCCGGGTATAGGACCGAAGTGTGTGAGGACATTGTGTGAGTGTTCAGTGTGTGAAGGGACGCATTTACCTCTTCCCAATATAGGGGGATTTTTCTTTTTTTCTTTCCCTTTTTTCAAACAATAAGCACTGTAGGGAATAAAACAAGCAAAACAAGTAAAACAGTTAGCGGAATAACAATAATTAACGTATAAAATATTGCCGAATGAGCCCACTATAATTTGATCGGAAAAAATTAAATATACTTTTGGACCTCTAGACCGGGGTTAAGTCACGAAATCCCCAGTGGAGTCGCTAAGCTGTCGCAAGGGATTTTGCGGTCGCCTGGACGATCACTCACTGAAGTGGGAAAGAGCGAGGAGTCGCCACCTTAGTTTTGAGGGTAACTAAAGAAAACCATTTGTGAAGATAAATTGAAATAAAACCACTTCAAAACAGAGATTCTAGGTTCGGGGTCCGTAAACGGGTGGGGAAGGTGTTAGGCACCCCACCTCGTCCCTTAATAAGGGTAAGTAGATTTAACTTTGTATTAGTTAGAAAGGCTTGAATGGACATGTTGATCCTTTTGACTAAAGGAACACTTGATTTTTCACTAAATTTGGATCACCCAGATACATAAGTAAATGAGACAACCTTAGTGACTTGACGTCGTGAATCATTTTTGGGTTTTGGGATTATCTTGCGTACAGGTTAAGATTTGGTGTGAGAATCGGATAAGAACTCTCCTCCGATCTCTCTTGGGGTATTTAAAATTTAGGATTGAGAATCGGATAAGAACTCTCCTCCGATCTCTTTTAAGTATTCATAAAAATTTTAGCTTAGGGATCGGATAAGAATTTTCCTTCGATCTCTATTTAATGTTTATTAAAATTTTGAGTTGAGACCGGATAAGAACTCTCCTCCGATCTCTATTTAATATTTATTAAAATTTTGAGTTGAGACTGGATAAGAACTCTCTTCCGATCTCTATTAAGTATTTATTTAAATTTTGATTTGAGACCGGATAAGAACTCTCCTTCGATCCCTATTTAATTAAAGTTTTGAGTTGAGAATCGGATAAGAACCCTCTTCCGATCTCTTTTAAATTAATAGGAACCTTAATGGGATCTTTCCAATCTCCCAAATTTTAATTTCAGCTACATGTCATAAGGTCCTAAAGCTAAAGATTCTGGCGTTCTAAGGTGCTGGGGATAAGGCTTCTTTTAACTAATTGATATTTTGTGACTAAATAAGAAAAGTCGAATAAATTTTCGACCTCCCTAATGTCACTTTACCGCACCTATTAATGTCCGATCTATTCTGCTTTCGCTTACTTTGGTTTTATCCCACTTTATGGCATCTTGCGAATTGCCGCTTACGCCACTAATATTGTGGCTATTTTCCTGACGTGTTATTCAGGCTCTCTCTCTTAAAAGAGACCCGTAAGTTGCAGTTATCTATATTTTACCCAACCACTTACACGCTACTGGGAGTTAGAAAATTTGCATTCAGAAACGACGAAGGTTAATAAAACGATAGACTGATCACTAAAGAAATAAACTCGAGAGTAACATTCTTTAAGGTTCTTTAGCACTAAATGAACTTGGAGAAAATCACATGCATAAAAAGGACAAAGAGAATGCGGAAAGTAAACATAAACACTTAACAAAATGGCAATATGAGCTCTTACCTGTAAGGAACCAAATCTATTGAAATGACTACGGGGTGACAAATAGTAATAAGACAGCAGACTGATTAGCTTGAGGGCTGATGTTCTTTGTGAACTGAAGGGTGCTTAGCTAAAACGCAATAAGATTAAGATAAAAACCGAGTAAAATGAGTTGAGCTTGGATAATGGGAATGAAGACAGAGATGATAAAAGGCTGAAAGTGAGAGTGTGACCGGATAATGAACAAACTGAAAATGTAGAGTTTCAGTATTCAAAATCCTTTTCAAGAAAACACTTCAGAAAACTAGTTTCAAAAGTCTTTCTAATTAAAACTTCAAAGTAGCAGAGTAACAAACTGAATCAAGTTTCAGAGTTCTTCCGCTATAATAACTACCTCTCTTTTTGCCCGTCCTTTGAACAGTTTTTCATGCAGGTATTTATAGGAATCGGGTATTCCCCATGAAGGGTCAGGATTTATTTTGAGGGAGATGGAGGGTCAAGATTTCGAAGGACATGATCAGATGTTCAGGAATTAAAGAGAATCAAAATGAATGGCTGAGATCACTCTTCAGAATTTTTGTCCTTTTCTTCTTTCAATCTGACGGTCCCAAATCTTCTTGTCCGGAACGATCTGAGGGCTAAGAGCGAAAGACGCTGGTATTGTCGTCTTCTCTCTTGATCCAAGGGTTCCGGGTTTGTCCTTACCAGTGAGATCAACGGTGGGGATTGGGATGTACAGGACTGTCATGACATATCCTGGCACCTGTCAGCATTGCGGGCGATTCTTATGCGTGCGGTGGAGATCTCGTCTGCAACGCTTTAACTACCTTGGGTCTGATTCTAACGACGGTTATTTGGGATTTGTCTTATTCCTTTTGTCTTCCGATCCCTCTTCTTGACACGCTCCTATTCCGATCTCTCATGCTAATTTCCCATCTTCCGATCTATTATTCCGATCTTTCCCTTTCTCTGGTTCGGTCTGGTCAAAGCATTAATTTCCCCTCGATTCCCGAGGCGTTCGCTTTGTTTTCTGCTTAGCAATAAATGCCCGTTTTCCCCTATATATACCCCTGACGACTGAGACATTTCCTTCATCTGATTTTTCTCTCTTCCTTCTTTCTTTTCTAGTTCTAGCTGCTCCGGCGGTCATTCTGGCCATGATTGTGGGTTTTGATCCCTCTCCGATGGACTTCCTTATTCCTCGACTGAAAATTTATGACCCCGGTGATCGCATAACCTTGTCTGACGCTCCGCTGACCCTTGGCAGTTGCTTCCTCAAGTTCATTCGGCTTCTCTCCACATTGAGTGTTCCGACAGCGGTTTCCTCCCACATTGGGTGTTCCGACAGCGGATTAAGCTCCAATCGGCGACACCCTTGGGATCAGTTATAAACCTGGGACTCTTTAGATAGGATGTCCCACCGGTCTCTAGAGATCGCCCAAATGATGTAATCCTTTAATGTAATCAGATCTCTAGAGATCGCCCAAATGATGTAGTTAGACCTTTATTGTAATCCGATCCCTAGAGATCGCCCAAATGATGTAATCCGATCTTTTGGAAATAAAAATCTTGTTTCTCCAATTATTATCTTATTGATTATTTTCCGATCTCTGATATATTTGTCCGATCTGGTTCCTAACAAAACGACTCTTAACTAATCCTTCATTCAAGATATTCAACTTATTATGCCGATCTCCATTTAACCGATCTCCTTGGAATGTTCGAATATTTGAGAGAAGTGTCGTAACAAAAAGTAGTCCCACCAATCGATGCGTTGCCTAGAGCCTCATGAGCATTAAATGCTCAGACTAGTATAAATAGGGGTGGGGGGGTTAGCCAGTTGTTCTCTCATTCCATTTTCGTTCCCCTGCTCACAACTTCGAAGTTCTCTCGTTTTCTCAAGTCCTTCCGACGCCAATCAGACTCCGGTAAGGGCTTTGATCTTCTTTTAGTTTAAGTTCTTTATTTCTTTTGAAAATGAGCGGTGTCGAAGGTCAAAGAGCGGCGAGTCCTCCTTCCATTCAGTTCTCGTGGTCGTCTGACGAAGAAGAGGTGGTTGGGCCAAACGCGCAAACAGAACCTCCTAGTGCCTCTGTTCCAGCTCGGGGGCGGATCGAGCCATCAAGGCACGTACCTTCTTCAGGGAGGGAGAATCTCCCTATGGACGAGCTGCCATCGATCTTACAAGAGTCCGATCTACAATTGTTTAGCCAGGAGTATAATATTCGCCTTGATTCGTACGAACTTATTCGGTGCCACGGCGATCACCGAGCCGATCACTTCTTTGAAGAGAATGACCTGGTTATGGTATACGAGGAACAGTTAAAGGCCGGTCTTCGGTTCCCTCTGGATGACTTCTTCAAGGAGGTCCTAAAACTCCACCGGGTGTGCGTTGCTCAAGTTCATCCTAACTCGTGGCGAATCTTAGTAGCCTTCCGAGGTCTGTTCCGAGCTAAGGGAATCAGACCTACGGCTAAGGTGTTCGCCGAACTGCACAGGCTAACTCGCCGAAAGGACGACAAGCACTGGTTCTTTCAGGCAAAGCCTCATTGCGGGCTCTTCACCGATCTGCCCTCCTCCCTTAAAAATTGGAAGAACCGCTTCTTCATTCTGAGGAGAAAAAATCCGACCTGCTTTGAGGACTTCCCCCGTAGCTGGTGGCACCAGGGGCCTCAAGCGCATTAACTCAACCAGAGGAAAGCTTAATAGTGATGGATTTGAAGAATCAGCCGCCACTCAAAAGTATTCTGCTTAGATGCGGTGACCGCCGAGCCGCACCATTGGAACATACACCGCCACCGCCAAGATCGCGAACTTCCGCTCTCGACCTCAAAGACGCATTTTCTACATCTCGCATCTCGTGACCTTAGCGATCTCACTGACCTCTTCTTTGTGCAGGTATGGCGGGTGATGAGGGTTCTAGGAAGCGGAAGAAAGAAAAAGAGATCTCCCGGAAAGTAAAGGAGATGAAGCGTTCGGAAAAGCTTCGAACTTCCGGGCGTGAACCAGGGGAGACGCAAGGAGGCCTGTCCCGACCTTCGAGTCCGCCGATCACTGAAGCTGTCCGATCTCCTCCTCAACAGGAAGAGCCGGCTCCACCCTCCGCTTGCTCCAAGCACAGAAAGGGGTCCTTCTCAATCTTCTGTGAAATCCTCTTCTCGTGGCGCTCAAACGTTGATGGAGTCCCTAAAGAATAACCTGATCGCTTGGGAGAACCCCTGTTTTGCCAATGTCTTGGGGTCTTCCATCTGCCTTCGGGAGGATAGGGACAGGCTATCCTCGGACAGCCTTGACGATATCTTGACTCACTCCATGAGCCTGAACGTGGAGTGCCTGGTGAACCAGACCATAGTTCGGGAAAAGGCTCATTGCCTGGGCAAGGAGATCGAGAAGAAGAATCAGGAAATGGCTTCCCTCCGATCCCAACTCGCATCCGCTCAGGATTACATATCTCAAGTTGAGGGGATGGTGAAGTTTTATGAAGACAGAGTGGCCGAACAGAATTATGTTCTGGCTGAAAGGGATCGTGCTCTCAGGGAAGTCGAGCCGCTCCGGGCCAACGATGCTTCTCAGGTCACCCAACTTATCGAGGAGCTTAAGGCGAAAGACGAAGAAATGGTGACAGGGATAGCTGGTGCCTATGTGAATGCTAACAAGGACCTCTTGGCCGAACTCGAGCGCTACCGTAAGAGGACTTCTCTTGGATGGCCGACTGCTCCCAAGCGGGTGAGGATAGTGAAGAGGAAGGAGAGGATGAGCAAAATATAGATCAGGCTGGGGGTGATCCCCCAGCCGAATAACTTGTACAAATTTTACAATGAAATGAAATAGATGCCTTTTTGTTTGGTGAATGGTTGTGATCGAAAAATTTCTAAACACTTGATTGTCTGAGTATATTGAAACAACTGAAAACTATTATTATCCTAAGTGTGAGAGATCGGAAAATACAACATGCATGAGATTGCTAAACGGAACTTAATTGAAAATTTTGGCTTGAACATCTAAGATCGGGATCTTCATTAAACCGGATTAGAACCTTGGCTTGGTTATTTCTAAACTTTTTAAAAGAGGGGTCGATTATAAATATTGGCAGCAAGGTTCTGGTGTTAATCCAATCTTGTCTGACAAGAGAGATCGGGAATACAGTTAACTGGTCAGGATATTCGACAATTGGCTTGAGAGATCGATGAATGATTTGAGAGACCGGCAAGGCTTTAACGGATATGAGAGCTTAGCATTGACTCAACTCTCTGTGAAGAGAGATCGGAACTGTGATTAGATGGCAAGAAGAGACTTAGTGCTAGGGATCGGTTTCGAAGTTTATTGATTCTGGGGATCGGCAATACCCAAATTTCTTAAATACAAGAGAAAAACCATATTTCAGTCAAAGCAAACTTTTTCAAAGCAAACTCATTCAAATAAACACATTCCAAGCAATTTACAAGTTTAAAAATGAAGAAAAGATTAGTTGTGCACAAACCTTCAATGCTCTCCTTTCTCTTTACTCACTATTCCTTGTCCGTGCCAACTTCTTTTTCTACTGAAAATACACAAATAGAATACCTCAATACCAATCTCAATTGCTGCCAAAAACTCATTACATGCATGTCTAATGCATCCCAAATTAGCTTTGCAAATTTTAGAAAATTTTGGTTTTGGACAACTTGGTGCCTCAATCTTTGAACCCAATTTTTACCTAGTTTCGATCATAATTTGGTGAGGTGTTCTTCATGAAAATTGTTCATCTAGGTCTTAACTTTATTTTTCTTT
>NW_026615230.1:0-15935 GCF_030052815.1 Hevea brasiliensis
GGTTCCGAGAGATCGACCGAGAGCCCAAGAGACCACGACCGGTGAGACCTTCGCACAAGATACTGTTCGTGTCATCTTACCGACGTCAGTGCATTGATAGGACACTAGGTTTTATTTTGATATTTTGTAATTAACTTTTATTTTCTCATATGTAATTGAAACTTATGTAATGTATTTTGGTATTAATGTAAATAGTGAAAATTGTGTTTATGAATGGAAAAATTGAGTATTTATTTATTGCTTACATATGAATACCATGAGAAATGAATGATTGAGAAATGGAAATGTTGTGGAAAATATTGAGATTTTGATAATTATTGGAGTTTGAGAATAATTGGAAATAATTATTGGAAGTGTTTTTAACAGGTTCCGAAGAACTGTTTTCTCCATTTTTAGCCAGTACTCTGCCGGATTTTCTATAAAATTTGCGGAACCTCAAATAAATTTATGACTTCAATAAATGACTGAAATGAATTATATTTCACAAATTATACTCCATAACTATGAAAAAAAAATAAATTAGGAAGAATAAAAATGATTAAATTAAAATAGGGTGTTCCGGTACACTGTGTGGCATATCTTGCTCGGCTACACTGTAGACGGGTAAAGGGTGTCACACATTTAATTTATTTATTGAAAATTTGAATTAATTTAAGGTTCCGAAAATTTTACAAAAAATCCGATAGAGTGCCGGCTAAAAATGGAGAAAACAGTTCTTCGGAACCTATAGAAAACACTTTCAATAATTGTTAAAATCCATAACTCCAAATATGTCATTAATTCTTAACAAATTCTCATCAATTTCTCAAACTTTCCAATCATTCAATTCACATCATATTTATACTCAAATCATAAATAAATACTCAACTTTTCTTTATGAACACAATTTACAAATAATTTCAATAATATATAATCACATAAGTTTCAAGATACATGATAAAATAAAAGTTTAATTACAAAATTAACAAAAGTACAAAACACATAATACAAAATACAAAATGTAGCCTAGCATCCTACCAACGCACTGTGGCTGAGAGGTGACACAGGACACTAGCAGATCCAACTCTCACCCTGACTAGGGTCTACTGGGATTGCTCTGTATCTCTAGTACCTACGCGTGGCAAAAGCAATGCGCTAAGCAATACTGCTTAGTGGTGCCAATAATACAAGAAAATATAATATATAAATAAAAATAATAATTTTTTAGTTATTGTGCTTATAAGAATAATAAATAATTTCTAAATTTTTGTTTTGCTTAAGGCTAATTAAATCTTATGATATTAACTCTTCCTAGCATGTTATTAATCGATCTCATAATGATTTTAAGCCTCATGTATTTATTTATCTTCATTTTCTGACCCTTAAGAACATTTATTTTTATTGGAATCATTCTTGTTTATTAACTTAATATTTCATCAATTTATTTCCTTTAAACTTAATTTAATTTTATTAATACTTTTCCATGCCCGAGTAACCTATACAAATTGACCGAACTAGTTAAACGGGTAAACTAACACTGGGTACCAAGTACCTCGGGCCGTCACACCATCAGTCACAATGTGTCTCCCGGTGTGCAGGCAGAATGGCTAAAATGCCACAAAAGTAATAAGGCATAAAGCCAAGTATAACATCATATTCAGTATAGCCACAGGCTATCATATCTCAGAATGGCATAATAGGCCATAAAACACAAAATGGCGTGGAGCCATACGCAGTACTGTTATCAGAACCCTATTGGCATGCCAACTTACCCAACCCAATCACACTAGGCCTACTAGGGCATATTACAAATTTAAATGTGAAGTTCTTTACAATTGAAGTTCAATAGTTACTATTCATCCCATTAATCAATTAAAATATTGACTTTTTCATAGACAATAGGTAGATTAGTTCTAATGTCATCAATATACCACATTTTGTATTCTAAAATTGTTGGCATTGGTTGTCAATACCATTACAAAGCTTATTGTTTGTTATTTAAAATTTTTAGATTTCTTGCCTTAAGTTTATTGTTCCATTGGTCATTGCTACAGTGGAAATTTGACAAAATTCACTTCATGAAAGTTGTTCCTTTATATGTCTTATTTAATTCTCTTTTTGAATCACTCCATTTGAAGTTTTCTAGCTCAAGACATGCTAATTTTAGCTAGGCTGGCCGGATTAGTATCTATCCAGAATTTCTGGGCAGAATCTCATTATGGTAGCTTAGTGTTTTGATTTTTGGTGGGCAATTTCACTAAGTTCTGGTTAGAATTTGGAGTTGTGTTCTTCATGAAAGTTGTCCTAAATTGTCTAAGCTTTCCATTGATATAAATTTTAGGTCAATTGGACTTTTCTGCACTGAGTTATGACCAAATGAGAAAACATTATTCATTTGGTCATTTTGCTCAGGGCAGAATGTGTGTTACCCGGATTAGGTCAATTTTTAGGTCATTCTGTTGTGGTTTTCTGGGAAGGTTTCTTCATTAAAGTTGGGCTATTATGTGTCTAATTTCATCTCCAATTGGCCTTGCACCAATTGGAGTTACCTAACTCAAGATATAACCATCCAAACACACTGGACTCAAGGGTCCAGAATCTCAATCAATAAGGTAGCACACTAATTCATTTTTTTTTCCATGCCCCAATTCATTCATAATTATAGTCAATTTACCTCAACTGGTAAATTTTGACCCTCCCTAATTTCAATTAAACCTTCTAACACATTATCCCCAAACTTCCCTTCAAAACCCTAACCTCGATACTTCACATCTCACATAACTCATGCAATCTTCAATTATGGCTTAAGTAAACATTATAATTGATGCTAATAGACAAAATTTAATAAAAAAAAAACGTCAAGATTATCAAATTCCTTTGCTGGCCGAAATTTAGGTCTCATCATTTATGCATAAATTTCAGGTTTTCTCATGAAATTTATACTTAATCACCCTTAATTGTAAGAATAAAGAAGAAAGGAAAGGAGGGATGAGCACTAACCTTGCTTAGGAAAGTCCAAGCTTCCCTAACCTCTTAATTCCTTCTTCTTTTTTGCTACCTAGAAGTTGTTTAAGGGATAAGAAATAATTTTTGTGAAGCAAGCTTATGATTTTAGGTGGTATTTATGAGGAAATGTTAAGGAGAAAAAGAGAGCTTCAATGGAGTATGGATGAAGAGTCTTTCAGCTAGGCTATGGAAGGAAGAAGAACCAGATTTTTCCTTTTTAATTTCTCCTCATTTAACTCTTTTTAAGTGGGTTTATAAAGCCTTGTCTTCATTTGATTGGTGGAGCACATTTTGATTACATAATATGATGTCATATTTCCAATTTTAACTCATTTTCTCTTCTTTTCTTTTCTACTCATTTTCAATTTAATTTTCATCACTTTTTATTCATATTTTATGTCATACAATTCACTTACATAAATGGACAAGTCAGTCAAAAATCGTCTCTGAAGGCGAAATGACCAAAATGCCCTTCGTTTTGCTTAATGGACTAAAACTGTCTATACCAATCTAAAAATTTTTCTAAGCATTTCCTTGGCATTCTAATGCCATCGAAACCTCAATTTCTCTTCTCTGGAGTCCCAAAAATTATTTCACGAGATTTTTCTTGGGTTTAGGGTTACTAGCTATTTTTACAGCAACTTCCCATTAAGGTCACCCATCACCGAGGCACCGTCTCATTTAACTTTGTTGTATTTCATTTCTAAAATTTTTCCTTAATTTTTCTTACACTTATTTGAATTATTTATGACTCCTCACTCTAGTCTAATTAGAGTTTCAGACATTTTGGCTCTCCGGACAGCCATTGGTTATCGAAACAGTAGAACGTACAGACTATCTAAAGCGAGGGTGTTACAACTCTTCCCCTCTAATTTAAATTTTGTCCTCAAAATTTACCTGGCGTAAGTAGTGGAGGAACTGCTACCTCCTTGCTTCTCCACTTCCTTGTGTTGCCTCATCAATATCTAGGTTGAGCTCCTCTCTAGCATCCATGGCATATACCCGTGGTGCACCCTGACTTCGGGCCTTTCGACCGCCTCAGAAATGACCTTCTGTGAAATATCAGCCATCTCTACTCTATTAGATCTTCTACTCCTTTGTGTTGTGGGGACAGATCTATCAGTTTGTGCTAGAGCTATCAAATCACTCCTCTGAGGGCAATCTCTTATGAAGTGATCTGTAGCCCCACACTTGAAACACTCTCCAGTTAACAGTCGACACTCCCCTCTGTGTCTCTTGCCACAGTGCATACATTCTGGCACTAGAGCTGATTCCCTCGTTACTATGCCTGAGGAGCTAGCTATATATATCTCAGTCTAGCCTCTCTGGCCCTGTGTCTAATCTTGTGATCCAGAACCCTTAAGCTTCTTACTATCAGTCGGTATACTTGACTGCCCTAGTCCAAATTCCCTCTTACGCTGCCTATCTTTCCTATTCTGTTCACTTACTCTTACCCTTTTCACTTTCAGTACGGCTTCAACCAGTTTTGTAATATCCAAAATTCCCAAAGCTGTTATCATAATTTTAATATTATCATTTAGCTCCTCTTCAAACCTTCTGCACCTCTCTGCTTCTGTGGAGACTATCTCCCTCCCATATCTACTCAGTCTCACAAATTCTCTCTCATATTCTGCAACTGTCAGCTGTCTCTGCCTCAAACTAATGAACTCTTTTCTTCTGTCTTCTAGATATACATTTCCAATGTACTTCTTCCTGAATTCCATAAGGAAAAATTCCCAAGTTATCTGCTCTGGTTGCACCTCACTGGATACTGTGTCCCACCACTGATAGGCATCATCTTGAAGTAGGGACACAATACCCTCCAAGTTCTACTATGGGGTGCAGTGGAGTTGCTTCAGTACCTGTAACACCCTCCCAGTAGCAATTCCGTACATTCTACTGTTCTGGTGACCAGTGTCGATCCGGACAGCTAGAATGTCCGAAAAAATATTTAAACTTAAGTGAGGGACCATAATCAATTCAAATATTAATAAGAAAAATTTAATAAAAATTTTAGAAATAAAATACAACCAAATTAAACGAGCCGGTGCCCTAGCGAGGGGTAACCAGAGGGAAGTTGCGGTTCTCGCAACGAGGAGCCCTAGACCCGGGGGAAAAATTATAAAATAATTTTTGGGACTCCAGAGAAGGGTCATTGAGGTTCCTATGGCATTAGAATGCCAAGAAAATATTTAGGAAAATTTTTCAATCGGTACAGCCAATTTTGACCCGTTAAGCCAAACGGAGGGCATTTTGGTCATTTCGCCTTCAGAGGTGATTTTTGGCCGACTTGTCCAGTTAAGTAAATAATTAATATGAGATAAAATATGAAGAAACATTACTAAAAATTAAATTGAAATTGAGTAGTGATGAAAAGAAAAGAAAAATCCATAAAAATGCCAAATATGACATCATTATGATGTCATTTGAAAGTCTCCACCAATTATAATTAAACAACCATATTATTAACTAATAAAAGAGACTAAATGAAGACCAAATTAACCAAAAATACAGCAGCCACCTCCTTTAAACCAGCCAAAACGTAGAGAGAGAGAAGATAGGGTTTCTACCATAGCCATTCTTTGCAAGCTTTCATTCTCATGCTTCCTCACCATATTTCCTCAAGACCCCAACACTAAAATGAATCCTTGGACCTAGAGGAAGTGTTTGGCAGCCAAGAGAGTACAAGAAAAGTGAAGATTAAACTTGGGAAAAAAGTGCCACTTAAAGGTTAGTGCATTAGATACCTAAAACTCTTTATTTTCATGATTAGTAACTTGAATTGAGTAAGAATTTGTAACTAAAATGAACAATAATTATGTGTATACATACCATAAATTTCGGCTGCCCTATTGAAGGAACAATAATGGAGTGTTTTGATGGACTTAAAGTGGATTAGAGATTATGTTTAAACCATATATGCATGTGGATAGTGAATGAGATAGTTAATTCAAGCATGTTGTGAAAACTCATATGGAAATTAGGGTTTTGAGAAGTGAAAATTTGACTTGGCTTAGAAAATTGTTAGAGAACATTTTAATGGTCAATTAGTGACCATTTTAGGTAAGTTGACCACAATTTGGACTGAAATAATGCATGGCAAAGTGAATGTGTAGGCTGCCTAAAGACAGCAGCAGGGTGACTGAAATTTCAGTCCACTTGGACTACCATAGCTTTGTCTGTGTTGGTCCAATTGGTGTTTGGCCAATTGGACATGAAACTAGGCTTATAATGGCACATTTTTGCTGAAGAAACCATGCCCAAAAGACCAAAGCAAGAGGACCAAAACTTGGCCCCAATCCGGATACCCTGCAACAGCACCTGCAGAAATGACCAAATGAACAGTAAGCCATAACTCACTGTAGATATGGTCAATTGACCTGAAATTTTTACAGCAACAAGTTAAGACATAGACAAACAACTTTCATGAAGGAACCTACCCCAAATTATGGCCAGAACCCATCCAACCAAGTGACTCCAGTTACTGTTCATGTTACTGTAGATATGGTCAATTCTACAGATTGGCAATCTGGCCAGCTGTGGTTTTTGGACCATATCTAGAGCTACAAAACTCCAAATGGAGTGATTCAAAAAAGGAAATTCAACTAGACAAAATAAGGAACAACTTATATGTTTTCCATTTCTTCAAATTTCCACTGCAACAGTGTCCAATGAAACAGTAAAGTTGAGCTACAAAAACTGAAAATTCTGCTTCCCTTGGTTTAAACTTTGAAATGGTATAAATGCTTAATGCCAACAAGTTTTGAATGCCAAATGTGGTATATTGGGAGTGCCAAAGTCAATGTACATATTTTCTATCCAAAAGTCAACATTTTTGTTGACCAATGAGGTGAATAGTGACACCAAAAACTTGAAATTCACAAATTAAAGAATTTAAAGGTTTCAAATGCCCTAGTATACCTAACAAGATTGGTTTGGATAGTTTGGCATGCCAATAGGGTTCAGTTAGCAGTACTGCACATGGCAATATGCCATTCTGTGATTTTATAGCTTTTAGCCATTCTGACCTTGTATTGAGATTTGGCCTTGTGCCTGATATTATTCTGACTTGTTAGTCGCTCATTGCACACCGGGAGATGCATATGTGACCGATGGTGTGACGGCCCGAGGTACTTGATACCCAGTGCCAGTTCACCCGCTTATCCAGTCCAGTCGTCTAGTGTAGGTTACTTGGGCAACCAAATGAATGAAAATGGGCAAAGTAAAAGAAATAAATGAATGGATATACAAATACAAGACAAACAAAACATGCACATGCAATACATATTTATTTTCTGTTATTTCATGTTATTTTATTATTGCACCACTAAGCATTATTGCTTAGCGCGTTGCTTTTGCCACGCGTAGGTATTGGAGATACTGATCGTGAGCCTAGTAGACCGCAGACTGGGTGAGTCCATCTTGCAGTTCTACACAGTGTCCGTGTCACCTCACTACCTTCAGTGCATTGGTAGGGCACTAGGTGTCATTTTGTCATTTTGTAACTAAATTTTTATTTTCTCATATGTATTTGGATCTATGTAATGCATTTTGATGTTCATGTAAATAATGAAAGTTATGGTCATGAATGCAAAATTTGAGCATTTATTTGTTGTTTGTTTATGAGTATTCTGAGAAATGGATGTTTGAGAAATGAAAAGGTTGTTGAGACCTGAAATTGAAAAATTGTTGAGATTTTGGATATTGGAGTTTGGGAATGATTGAATGTGAATATTGGAAGTGTTTTTTTTTTCAGGTTCCGAAGAACTGTTTTTTCCATTTTTAGCCGGTCCTCTGCCGGATTTTCTTTAAAATTTTCGGAACCTCAAATAAATAATACTTTTGATAAATGGCTTAAATAAATTATATTTCACAAATTATATTCAAAAGCATGATATAAATTAATTAAGGTATATTAAAGTGTGCCGGTACACCGTGTGGCATTACTTACTCGGGTATACTGTACACGGGTAAGGGGCGTCACAGTACCCTTATGGTGCGGTCTAGCCAATTCTCAGCAGCCACTGGGTCATCTTCTTTCTTACCCATGAAATTCACAGATTTTCAGAGCTTTTCTAAATGTGACTTCCATTGTGGAGGTGGTAGCGGTGGCATAACCCCAACCATTTTTTTGAAAAATTCTGCCATTTGCTGAAACATAGCTAGTGGAGGTTGTGCAGGCACTTCTGGTGCAGGTGGAGCAGGTTCCCCCCCTGCCTCCAGCTTCAACCACTGGTGGAGCATGACTCTTCACCTTTTCATCAACTGCTCTCTGCGATGAAGGGTCCATAGCCTAACCAAAATAAGAAAAACAAGCATATCTGCATTAGTGTTATCTCGATTCTTACAAATGCAATGCATGGTATGGACTCTATGTAGACCCAAAAACGCCTAAACAGTGCTCTGATACCACTAAATGTGACACTCCTTACTCGTCTACAGTTTAGTTGAGCAAGATATGCCACACAATGTGCCGGAGCACCATATCTTATTTTATTACAATTTACACTTCTCTTAATTAATTTATTTATTTATCACAAAGTGCAATTTATATCATTTAATTTATTTATTTAAATTTTGAATTAATTTAAGGTTTCAAAAATTTTATAGAAAATTCAGCAGAGTGCCGGCTAAAAATGGAGAAAACAGTTCTTCGGAACCTGTAGAAAACACTTCCAATAATTGTTCAAATCCACAACTCCAAATATGTCATCAATTCTTAACAAATTCTCATCAATTTCTCAAACTTTCCAATCATTCAATTCACATCATATTTATACTCAAATCATAAATAAATACTCAACTTTTATTTATGAACACCATTTATTGATAATTTCATTAATACATAATCACATAAGTTTCAATATACATGATAAAATAAAACTTTAATTACAAAATTTACAAAAATACAAAACACAAAATACAAAATGTAGCCTAGCATCCTACCAATGCACTGTAGCTGAAAGGTGACACAGGATACTAGCAGATCTGACTCTCACCCTGACTAGGTTATAATGGGATCGCGCTCCATATCTCTAGTACCTACGCATGGCAAAAGCAACGCGCTAAGTAATACTGCTTAGTGGTGCCAATAATATAAAAAAATATAATATACAAATAAAAATAATAATTTCTTAGTTATTGTGCTTATAAGAATAATGAATATTTTCTAAATTTTTGTTTTGTTTAAGGCTAATTAAATCTTATGATATTAACTCTTCCTAGCATGTTATTAATCGATCTCATAATGATTTTAAGCCTCATGTATTTATTTATCTTCATTTTCTGACCCTTAAGAACATTTATTTTTATTGGAATCATTCTTGTTTATTAACTTAATATTTCATCAATTTATTTCCTTTAAACCTAATTTAATTTTATTAATACTTTTTCATGCCTGAGTAATCTATACAAATTGACCAGACTGGATAAACAGGTAAACTAGCATTGGGTACTAAGTACCTTAGGCCGTCACACCATCGGTCACAATGTGTCTCCCAGTGTGCAGACAGAATGGCTAATAAGCCAAAAAGCAATAAGGCATAAAGCCAAGTATAACATCATATTCAGTATAGCCATAGGCTATTATATCTAAAAATGGCATAATAGGCCATAAAACATAGAATGGTGTGGAGCCATATGTAGTATTGCTATCAGAACCCTATTGGCTTGCCAACCTATCCAACTCAATCACACTAGGCCTACTAGGACATATTACAAATTTAAATGTGAAGTTCTCTATAATTGAAGTTCAATAGTTACTATTCATCCCATTAGTCAACTAAAATGTTGACTTTTTCATAGACAATAGGTAGATTAGTTCTAATATCATCAATATACCACATTTTGTATTCTAAAATTATTGGCATTGGTTGTCAATACCATTACAAAGCTTATTGTTTGTTATTTAAAATTTTCAAATTTCTTGCCTTAAGTTTACTGTTCCATTGGTCATTTCTACAGTAAAAATTTGATAAAATTCTCTTCATGAAAGTTGTTCCTTTATGTGTCTTCTTAAATTCTCTTTTTGAATCACTCCATTTGGAGTTTTCTAGCTCAAGATATGTTAATTTTAGCAAGGCTGGCCGGATTGGTATCTACCCAGAATTTCTGGGCAGAATCCCATTCCGGCAGCTTAGTGTCCTGATTTTTGGTGGGTAATTTCACTAAGTTCTGGTCAGAATTTGGAGTTATGTACTTCATGAAAGCTGTCCTAAATTGTCTAAGCTTTCCATTAATATAAATTTTAGTTCAATTGGACTTTGCTACATCGAAGTTATGACCAAATGAGGAAACACTGTTTATTTGGTCATTTTGCCCAAGGCAAAATGTGTGTTACCCAGATTAGGTTAATTTTTAGGTCATTCTATTGTAGTTTTTGGGTAAGATTTCTTCATCAGAGTTGGGCCATTATGTGTCTAATTTCATCTCCAATTGGCCTTGCACTAATTGGAGTTACCTAACTCAAGATATAACCATCCAAACACACTGGACTCAAGGATCTAGAAATATGACATCATATTATGTAATTAAAATGTGCTCCACCAATCCAATGAAGAGAAGCTTTTATAAACCCAGTTAAAAAGAGTTAAATGACGAGAAATTAAAAAGGAAAAATCTGGTTCTTCTTCCTTCCATAGCCCAGCCGAAACACTCTTCATCCATACTCCATTGAAGCTCTCTTTTTCTCCTTAACATTTCCTCATAAGTAACCCCTAAAATCATAAGCTTGCTTCACAAAAATTGTTTCTTATCCCTTAAACAACTTCTAGGCAGCAAAAAGAAGAAGGAATTAAGAGGTTAGGGTAGCTTGGACTCTCCTAAGCAAGGTTAGTGCTCATCCCTCCTTTCCTTTCTTCTTTATTCTTACAATTAAGGGTGATTAAGTATAAATTTCATGAGAAAAACTGAAATTTATGCATGAATGATGAGACCCAAATTTCGTCCAGCAAAGAAGTTGATAATCTTGATGTTTTCTTTTGATTAAATTTTGTCTATTAGCATCAAGTACAATGTTTACTTAAGCCATAATTGAAGATTGCATGAGTTATGTGAGATGTAAAGTATGGAGGTTAGGGTTTTGAAGGGAAGTTTGGGGCTAATGTGTTAGAAGGTTTAATTGAAATTGGGGAGGGTTAAAATTTACCATTTGAGATAAATTGACTATAATTATGAATGAATTAGGGCATAGAAAAAAAATGAATTAGTGTTCTGCCTATTTTAACTCATTTTCTCTTCTTTTCTTTTCTACTCATTTTCAATTTAATTTTCATCACTTTTTATTCTTATTTTATATCATATAATTCACTTACATAAATGGACAAGTCAGTAAAAAATTGTCTCTGAAGGCGAAATGACCAAAATGCCCTTCGTTTTGCTTAATGGACTAAAATTGTCTATATCGATCTAAAAATTTTTCTAAGCATTTTCTTGGCATTCTAATGCCATCGAAACCTCAATGTCTCTTCTCTGGAGTCCCAAAAATTATTTCACGATTTCCCTCTATTTAGGGTTACTAGCTATTTTTATAGCAACTTCCCATTAGGGTCACCCATCACTGGGGCAACGGCTCATTTAACTTTGTTGTATTTCATTTCTAAAACTTTTCTTTAATTTTTCTTACACTTATTTGAATTATTTATGACTCCTCACTCTAGTCTAATTATAGTTCTAGACATTACGCTCTCCGGCGGTCATTGGTTAATGAATAAGAGAACGCATAAACTATCTAAAGTGAGGGTGTTACACTCTCATTCTACTTGCTATTGTTTTGCAACTTTATATCATTCTGTCTTTTGCTGCATAATCTGAAATATAACTCGAAGAGGAGCATTTTGGTCAATTGACGCCTAGAGTTGTCTTTTGACCTAAATATCCATTAAAAATTACTAGTACTAAATATTGAAATTTCATGGAAATAAGAAATTAAATATAAAATGTAATTAAGGAAATGTGGGAGGAATAATTGTAATTATGAAAATTTGAATATTTTAACTATTAAACTAATTGAAAGTGGGTGTATAAAAGGGCTTGGGAACAGATTTTATCCACTCACAACTCCATTTCCTTCAAATCACACATCCATGGCCGAATTCCCAATTCTCCAAATTCCTCCATTGCCGTCCATGTAAGAGCTCCAATGGTCTATGATTAAGCCATGATTCCATGCAAGTATCTTCATTAAACTTGTTCTACACATCATGGGCAGCATGTAGGAAGCAAGAAAGAGGAGTTTTGGTAAAGTTTAATCAAGCCCAAGTTGAGGTTAGTGCTTAATCTCCCCATTTTCTTTCATTAGATCTTGTTTTGAGCTTTGGGTGAGTTGATTTATGAAGAAATTGAATAAATTAATGTATAATTGGTGAGCCCTTCATTTTGGCAGCCAAGAAATTCATGGGATTTTGATGTGTTTAAATGATGTAGATGAGTTTAAAGATGATGTTTGATATGGGTATATGTATGGGAAGTGATAGGAATTGAATTGATTGAAATTGAGAAATTTAAATTATGATTTGAAACAATTATTGGAGATTTGTGTTGTTGCTTCATTTTGGGCATCCATGAGAACATGGGAGATTAATTATCTCATGAATTTAATTGATGTTTGAGGATGTTGATAAGTTAGCAAATGAGGGTTACACTTTTATTGATGAAAATACTTGTGCTAGAAATTGATTGAATGTGAATTGTTGAATTAGAACATTTGAATTAAGGACTTAAAAGTGGGACTTTGATGCTTTAGTAAATTGCCATGTTGGGCAGCCTTAGATATCATGAATTTGTGTGAGAGTTTATGAAATTTATTAATGAAATATGATGGTGTTGAATGGTGGGCAGTTTGTGTAATTGCCATGGAAGTGTATGTGTAATATAAGTGTTGTTGTACATTGAATTTGGGTTGA
This sequence comes from Hevea brasiliensis, assembly GCF_030052815.1. Lineage (NCBI taxonomy): Eukaryota > Viridiplantae > Streptophyta > Magnoliopsida > Malpighiales > Euphorbiaceae > Hevea > Hevea brasiliensis. The sequence continues at coordinate 12,888 of NW_026615230.1, forward strand.
AGTAAATATTAAACATTAATGGTGTATTGTGTGCATTGAGCACTTGAGTGTTCTACCCAATATTCTTGTTGGAATTGTATACAATATATATAGAAGTGCCATGATTAAATGTTGAAGTATTGGGAGGAGGAGGATTGTCAAAATTAGAAGTGCGATGTTCAGATGCAGGTTGTGTATGTTGGCAGCACCTAAATTAGGTCATAAGTGCAAAACTGTGAACCCAATTGGTAAGAAGCCAATGGGGGGTGAAACTAGACACCAAATAGGCCAACTTTCATGTAGAAATGTTGCCAAAATTCTGCCTAGAAACTGACCTTAAAAATGACCAAATCCGGAATGGCGACCTTGCAAACCCAGATTTTTGACCATATGAACAGTAGTCATTGGGATGACCATAACTCACTCAAAACTATTCCAATTGACCTGAAATTTTTACCATTGATAGCCTAGACATAGAGCTACAATTCTTATGAAGACACCAAAGCCCAGAAATGGCCAGAACCAAGTCAAATAGCTTGCACTAGTTCGGGTACCAAAACTGCCAGAATTGAAAGGGACCTAAAATTGACCAAATTTTGCACTAAAGGTGCAATCTGTCCAGCTTTAGTAAATTGACCATATCTTGGTCTATACAAGTCAGAATGATCAAAAATTTTGCCCCGAGTGCAATAAGACATAGAGCTACAATTCTTATGAAGACACCAAAGCCCAGAAATAGCCAGAACCAAGTCAAATAGCTTGTAAAAGTTTGGGTACCAAAAATGCCAGAACTGAAAGTGACCTAAAATTGACCAAATTTTGCACTAAAGGTGCAATCTGTCCAGCTTTAGTAAATTGACCATATCTTGGTCTATACAAGTCAGAATGACCTGAAATTTTGCCCTGAGTGCAATAAGAAATAGAGCTACAATTCTTATGAAGACACTAAAGCCCAGAAATGGCCAAAACCAAGTCAAATAGCTTGCACAAGTTTGGGTACCAAAACTGCCAGAACTAAAAGTGACCTAAAATTGACTAAATTTTGCACTAAAGGTGCAATCTGTCCAGCTTTAGTAAATTGACCATATCTTGGTCTATACAAGTCAGAATGACCTGAAATTTTGCCCCGAGTGCAATAAGACATAGAGCTACAATTCTTATGAAGACACCAAAGCCCAAAAATGGCCAGAACCAAGTCAAATAGCTTGCACAAGTTTGGTTACCAAAACTGCCAAAACTAAAAGTAACCTAAAATTGACCAAATTTTGCACTAAAGGTGCAATCTGTCTAACTTTAGTAAATTGACCATATGGTCTATACAAGTCAGAATGACTTGAAATTTTGCCCCGAGTGCAATAAGACATAGAACTACAATTCTTATGAAGAAACCTGTCACACCTTACCCCTCCGTAAGGCATAACATGATCCCGTAGAATACTTAATGAACTACCGAACTTCACCTACCGATAACTCATTAAGTATCCTACAAGGGATTTTAAAACAATTTTCTTACATTTTGGAAGTGGTGAGCATTTTGGTAGGAATTAAAAACCATTTATTCAAAGTTTAAATACTAGTAAAAATTTTTGTCCATTTTAATTTTGCCGCAAATTTTATAAAAATTTTGACAGAGTTCCCTCTGTATTTTGAGAAACCAGTTCTTCAAAGACCTGTAAAAAGCACTTCCAAAAATATTTCACAACTCCCAACCTTCAATAACTCAATCATCTCAATTCAATGCACTTCAAAATAATTTCACAATACAAATCAAGTTTTCTCATCTCAAAATATTTAATATTTCCATTCACCAAGCATAAAGCAGAAAATCCATATGTACAAATATTAAATTTGTAAGAGAATCCAATATAATTTTATTATAATTTATTTACAACTGCTCAACTACATTGATACATACAAGATTTTTATATTTACATCAAGATTATCTACAAGGGTATAAAATAATACCCGTACAAAATGATCAGAGTAGTCCTCGATTTAGCAGTAGCTCACTCTGCTGCTTTCTCCTTGCTCTTATCTACGACAGCAAAATAAGCTATCGCTGAGTATAAAAATACTCAGTGGTGCACAATAAAAATTTAAAATACAAACAATAAATCTTTCATTGCCAAACACAATTTAAATATTTCTCAGTCACATTTTGCAAATATCAAAGTCCATAATGACACCATTTTGTCAAATAATCCATTAAACACAGTTTAGTCAAACAATTTCATAAACACAGTGTTGCCAGAGTCATACACAACTTAAGTCATGACACAAAATTTCCGATCAATGCCGTGTTGTACACCACGACAAAGCAATCTACAACCCCATTAATCGAAATCAATGAGGGAGGTGGCTAGCTAGCTAATGAGTACTCATCCGATCTACAACCTCAATCGCAAGCCGAGAGGGAGGAAAATAACGATCTAACCCCATAAATGGGGGAGGAAATGTGATACTGTCATGCTAAGTGTGAATCCAAAATCAATTTAAAACAATTATTTTCAATAATTTATGAGAGATCCCAAACAATTTTCAAAGTCATTTTTGTAGTCACAAAGTGGCAACACAATTCATAAATAACACAGCGACTTCATAAAGTATAGCAATTCAAATTTTCAATTGGAAAACAATTACATAAATTTATTGTGCACAAACCTGACTAGAGTCGCCTCTAGGCCTTGACTCACTTTAAGGGCTTCCAAGTCTTTGTCAGCTGAAACACACAATTTCACAGTGTTTCAGTACCATAACTTAGCATAAATCCAAAAATAAATTTCACTTCATTTTAACTAGCTCTATTGCGTTAAATTCGATGTTCTCGAAGTTTTTGTGTTTCGGGTTACTATTCACTACACTATTCAAGTTAAATTATTGACTTTTTAAGGCTTAATAGGTATGGGAACTCCAAATTCACCCACATACCACATTTTGGTCATTAAACTTGTTGGTTTTGGTCATTTTCTCAAAGCTTAGGTCATTTTGGCAAAATTGCCAATTTTCGGTTTTGGTGCTCCGAAGTTGCACTGTTCCATTGGTCAATCTACTGTTGGAATTTGGCAAAAC
>NW_026615231.1:0-15664 GCF_030052815.1 Hevea brasiliensis
TTCAAGAAATACTTACTTCACTCTGCATAACACAATATCTTAGATAGGTTAGGTGTATAAAGCATACATCATTCATGCGTCACCTCTCTTTATCAAATACCTCACACATATTATCTAAGCATCACACTTATCTATGCTCATTTATTTTATATTCTTGACCCTTCATATTTCTATATATTTTAATTATGTTTATTTTTTAATACATTCAAAAAGGCTTTTGGGTGCACAAAATCCCAGGCAACACGAGCTCTATAAGTAAGTTTTATGAAAAACAGCTGTGTTTTGGGATGTTAGGCTCGTAGATAGTGGTGGTTGATGGCATATGATGAGGGAATGGTGGTACTGAGAGTTGAAGAATGATGATGGAGGGTATAGTAGCTAGGTGATTTTAGCAGTTATTAATTAAGTTGGCGGCAACGTAGTTGTTGAGGGGGTGAGATAGCAAAAGTAAGTTAAAAATGATAGGATGAAGAAAAATTTTGTGTAGTATTGCCAATCGAAGAAACTAGCCACAGTTTTACGGGATAATCATATGAAGTATATGAGCTGATGCTTGTTCTAGCTAGGCAAGTTGTGGAGTCTGCAATAAAGCATGAGAAATTCTGTAGGCATGATGTGGTAACTCATAAAATTCATTACAAGAAATTAAAAAAATATCTACGAAAATTACCGACTAAATATACTTAAATTTCATAGGTAATCAGTGATTACCGACGAATTACCGATGAAATTTTTTCGTCCACAAATGCTAGCGTAGATAATTTTTACCTATGAAAAAATATTGTCGCTAAATTTACTGATGAATTATTTCGTAGGTAAATTTAAATTTTTTATAGGTAATTTCGTAGGAGATTTTACTCTTGTAAATTACCAACTATTTACTGACAAAATTTTTCATTGGTAATAACTGACGAAAATAAATTTTCGTAGCTAATTTTTATTTAATATTTTTTAATTTAGTCTTTAATTTTTAATTTTTTTAATTTAAATTAACTTTTAAATTTAATTTAATTTAATTTAAAATTTTCAAATTAATTTTTTAATTTTTTTAATTTTTAATTTTAAAATTAAATATTAATTATTAATTATTTTAATTTATAATTTTTTAAGATTTAATTGACTTAAAAAAAATTATTAGTGGAGCCCAAAGTAGGCCCCATATATGTGATAATGTCACAATTACTCTATTTTGGAGAGTAGTTTTCATTTTATAGACAAACTCACTATCCTCCGATCTATTCTCAAACGATGTGGGAATTTCATATTTTTTGTGATTTACCGACGAATTACCGACTAAATATAGTTCGTTGGTAATTCCCAACAAAAAATTTTTTGTAGGTATTTTTTAAAATTTTATTTTCTATTTTCTCTTTAATATTTCCTATGAAAACCGTTTCGTTGGTAATTACACATGAAAATAATTTGTAGTTAAAATTTTTTAAGTTTTTTAAAATTTTTTTTCCTATTTTCTTTTTAATATTACTTACGAAAAGTATTTCATTGTTAATTACCGATTTCGTAGGTAAATTTTTTTTATTTGTTTAGAATTTTTTTTCTCTATTTTCTCCAAAATATTATCTATGAAAAGTTTTTCTTTGGTAATTACCGATGACAAATTTTTTGTAGGTATTTTTTTGTATTTTATTTTCTATTTTCTCCTTAATATTACTTATTTAAAGCGGTATGTTGGTAATTACCGACGAAAACCATTCGTAGCTAACATTTTTTGAGCTTTTAAAAAAATTTTTTTCCTATTTTCTTCTTAATATTACCTACGAAATGGATTTCGTTAGTAATTACCGACGAAATAGTTTTCGTAGGTAAAATGTTTTTAGTTTATTAGAATTTTTTTTCTCTATTTTCTTCTAAATATTACCTATGAAATACGAAAAGTTTTTCGTTGATAATTACCGATGAAAAAGTTTTTGTAAGTAAAATTTTTTCAATTTTTTAGAATTTTTCCCTATTTTCTCCTTAATATTACTTACGAAAAGTTTTTTGTTGGTCATTACTGACGAAAAATTTTTTTTATTTTTTTTTTAGTTTTTTAGAAATTTTCTTCTCTATTTTTTCTTAATATTACCCATAAAAAAATTTTCGTTGGTAATTACAGACGAAAAATTTTTCGCAGGTATATATTTTTTAGTTTTTTAGAAATTTTCTTTTCTATTTTTTCTTAATATTACCTATGAAAAGTTTTTTGTTGGTAATTACCAACGACATATTTTTCGTAGGTATTTTTTTTTTTTAATTTTATTTTCTATTTTCTCCTTAATATTACCTACGAAAAGCATTTCGTTGATAATTACCGATGAAAAAAATTCGTAGCTAAAATTTTTTTAAGCTTTTTAGATTTTTTCTTCTTTATTTTCTTCTTAATATTATTTACGAAAAGCATTTCGTTGGTAATTACCGACGAAAAAAATTCGTAGGTAAAATTTTTTAGCTTTTTAGAAATTTTCTTCTCTATTTTTTTCTTAATATTACCTACAAAAAACTTTTTGTTGGTAATTACCGATGAAAAATTTTTCATAGGTATTTTTTTAAAATTTTTATTTTCTATTTTTTTCTTACTATTACTTATGAAAAACGTTTCGTTGGTAATTACCGACGAAACATTTAGTCATTATTTTTATTATTTGGTAGCTAATTTTATCGTTAATGTTAGGCACCATTTTTACCTATGAAATTACATCGTCGGTAAAGTTTTGGTCGGTAATTAGTCGGTAATTTCGTCAGTAAAAATTATTTTAAATTTTATTTCTCTTTTTTGTCGATAAAGCGTCGGTAATTCGTCGATAAATTATGTAACAACCCAGAAAATTAAAAAAAAAAAATTTAAAAATGGGATTGGCGTGTGACAAGGGGTTTCCATCACAAAGCCTTAAAAAAAAAAAAAAAATCAAAATCAAAAACGGGAGGAGGAAGCGCCCCCCCCCCCCCCATTTTTTTCTCTCCCTTTCCTTCCCTCTCTTCTTCTTCTTCCTTTCTCCGGTGACCGACCGGCGACGCCCCAAGCAGCTCCCCACCGCCGGCGACCCTCCGGCGACCACCAGACCACCGAACGGCGGCAAGAGAGAGAGAGAGAGAAAACGCGCCACGATGGCGCGCTTTCCGCGCGATTCAAGCTTCATCCGACTTCCGATCGAGGCGATTCCGGTGGCGTTGGAAAGCTTGTTCCGAGAGCTTTCTTTTGATACCAATTTTGAAGCAAATGGAGGTCGGATGAGTGAGATCTGGAGGAGAGACAGTTCGGGTTTTTCAAACTTTTTCGTTAGATCTCTGACGATCCAACCGTTGGATCGACGATCCGAGACCACATATGGACTGAGGAAGAGGAGAGGAACATGGTGGTATGATCAGACCGGCAAATGTCGCCAGCGACGGCGGCCACCGTCTTGTGATGTGCGTGATGGGCTCCGATGAGCTATGGAGATGGTTCAACTTCGAGGCTTCCTCATAAATTTTGGAATTTTGAGACACAGATAAACTTCGGTAAGACAATTTTCATTATTTCTCTGTCAGGAGCATAAATACGTTGTTTCTTAAACAGAAAATTAGAGAAAATTTTAAGAAAAATATATGATGAAAGTAAAATTATTTGGAGATATTCTATGGTGTTTGTAGAATATTTTTGAAAAATATAGATAGATTTTAGTTAGATTTTAGCATATGGGCATATAAGATTATTTGAAATTAAGATAATTAAATTTTATATAATTGGTTGAAGCTTGAGGATGGAAGTTTAAATATGTAAATATTTAATTGGGTTGGATTAAGAATACGTTAGATGTTGGAAACTTATGGAATCGAGTAAAATTCTTGAATAAAATAATCATGGGTGATTAGAAAATTATAATTCATTTTGCAATAGCCTTATAATATTATTAAAGACCGCGGGGCAAAATTTTAAAATAATTCGTGCTTGTTTGTGTGGGTTTTTGAAAAATATCAATTATAAAGAATAAAACGTAATTTTTAATAGTTTGAGTATAGTCGATTTGGAGGGCCGGGAGGGGCCATGTGATATTAATGAGATGTGATTGTGGAAATTGAGAATTTAGAAGTGTTATTTGAGCCTCTTTGCAAAGTTGGGTAGGTCCTGGTATAGGGAAACTCACGATTTTCTGCATGAATTAGGTCGCCTATTGCCTCTTTAGAGTTTTATTTTGAGTTAGTACTAATAAATTTATAATTTAATTATTAGGTGATCGAGATCAACTATTTTCCTGCATCCAGCAGCCACAATAGTCGACGGTGTACTGTGAGTAAAATATTAATTTTAATTGTAATTTCGATATTATTATATGTTCAAGCATGCCCATGCATCACTTATATGCATATATTTATGTAGTTAAACTCTAGGCACGATTTATGTTGCATTCATAACTGTTGATGTGCCATGGATGTTGTTGTGGTAATTTGGAGCAGTGTGCGTGCGTTGGCGTGCGTGTGATGTGGTGTGGACTATGGATAGGACGGGGTAGTCACGGCTTGAGTAATTCGCTGGGACCCTCGATTTGGTTATTAAGTGGAAGTCCGAGCTTGAGTAATTCGCTGGCACCAGGTTGGATTTAAGAGAGCTGTATAGGGGATCAGCTCCCATATGTTATGATTGATACTACAGGGTGTGTGAGTGCTCCAAATTACCTTTTTGATGTTATGATGTGAAAATGATGTTGATGTTGCATTTCACTCTACAGGGTGCATTAGTTTTAGATAGTTATAGAGATTATGGTTAAAATTGATATTTTACTCTCTGAGTCGACGCCACTCCGATCACCATATTTTTCCAGGCTACAGGAGGAGACATTTTTCAGAATAACCTGTCCCTTTCCTCTCAGGTTATGAAAAGATTACTTAATTGTATTATTATTCTCTAAATTTGTAATTTAGGACTCCGCATGTGCTAGTAGTAGCATTAAGCCTATCAGAGACTGTATGAATTCAAGTTTTCATATTAATAAATGAAAAGAAAAAAATTTTATGAGTTTTAAATGGTTATAAATGAGGCAATAGGGTTGAGCTGGCTCCTTATTTTAGTTTTCAAAAGTTCTGGCTAAGTTGGCCCAAAATGAAATTATAACAGCTTTAATTTAAATTATCTTATATGCATATTGGGTCTAAATTGTGGGCTCAGTTATGGATTTGAGGAATAGTTAGGCTTACTACGCCTCGGGCTTTAAGTTGGCCTGTGTCCTAGTGCTTGGTCCTACCATAGGTTGGGTCGTGACAAAGTTGGTATCAGAGCTTAGGCTCTAGATTCATGGGAAAGAATATACTTGGGAGTGTAAAAGGAGTCTTGTTAGGATGTTACATGCGGAGTATAGGATTCTGTTTTGTCTTTTTCTGTAATTCTTTGTTTCTAGATTCTGCGTTATACCTCAGGAAATATAAAAGTGCCTCAATTAGTGTCTTGATTTTCGTGGAGTACATAGAAATGTGAAATAGAGTTAGTAGACATGTGAGGTCCATCATGAGGATACGTACTCCAAGAAATGCTATGTTTCTGTCTGTATGGGTTTAAATGGTGTGCCCATTTTGTGTAAGGCACGACTACATAAAGGTGAGTCTTGAAAGTACAGTTGCCCTAGATAAGGATGAGGATACCATCACCGGCAACATCGCTGGATGACCCAATGTAATAAGTTTATGATAATAGAAAATTCAAGAGATATAAGAAATTGGGAGACCTAGTCTGTCAGGACGTATCGTAGTAACTATACAATGTTCTCGATGTCTGCTCTGTAAGCTGCAGATTACAGTACCGACATGAGATTATTGTGTAGAGCTGCGTGCATCCCCGTGGTACTCCATTATGAGGTTGTTTGCTGTTGGCCTCTGTTTTGGTACGATTGTGCGTAACGAGTTCTATATCTCAGCGAAGTTGGGAACTCTGGTTAAGAGTCTAGAGCTAGAATATCGAAAGGTTACGCTTAGGTGGTAACTAGAGTCAATGACTTCGGTTACCTAGCATGAGCTAGAGTTGCATTAAGAGTTGCCATCGCACTGCAGGTTTGGACTAGTTGCAAAGTAAAAGTGACACCTATAGAGTGAGACCATCTAGTCTTGGTATGGAATTTTGGATGATTTTTGCACGAATGACGCTTTTGCTTAGAACTTAGTGAGAATAGGATACCTTGTGTGTATTAGCAAGGTGTAAAGTGCAACCCTACTACCTAGGGAAGGTCAAAACTATGAATTGATGATTCACAGAGATATGATATGATAGGAGAGTCATTAATTTGACATGGTTTGGGCAAGGTGGTAAATGTAGTACCTTTGTTGCGACAAGTTAGGTGTAGTCCTATCTTTTCAGAAGGGATCGAAAGTTATTACTAATAATGGTGACCACCAAATAGTGCCCCAGATAGGACTGTAGAGTGTGGTAGAGAGTAGTTGGCTCGGGTATCCTGCAGAGGATACAAGTTTCATTATAGGAATCATATATAATCAGATCACGATGGATGTAAATCCTTTGAATTGAATGACGGGTTTGGGTGCCCGGAATCTTAAGTTTTAGCAAATTGAGTAAACATGGAAAATAATAATAATAATAATAATAATAACAAATAAATAAAATTACTGCAGAATCAGTTCTCGAGGTAGTAAGGGTATTATGTAAGCTAAAGGATAAGAATAGAAATCATACGATAAAAGTATGACTGCAATTTCCTGAGTTCCTTTCTAACTTCATATTATTCAAAACAATAGTATAATCTAATTATAATAGTATTAAGAGTAATAAATTAGCAAAGATAAATCATAGAAGGCCAATGGATAAAGAAAGTGCAGAATGAAAGTTTGGACAATTGATTCCAAATGAAATATAATCTAAATGCCAGTGGAAGTACTAGCTAGAGTGGTCAAAGGACCAAATCTGAGTAGCACAGATATGTGATAACGTGGTAGAGACTCTGAAACATATAGTTAGCAAGTACAGCTGTCATGTTAGGAAGAAGAATGGAACCAGGGATAGAATAGTCAAGTTCTATTTTGGGTAAGACAAAGGAAATAAATGAAAGGACAACCTGAATGGCGCATAATAAAAAGGAACAAAGTTAAGGGCACAATATAAACTATAATAGATATGAATCATAGGTCGAGTATAAGTAAAGTTAATAAATTATAAAATATTATGTCAGGAAGGACAATGGTACGGTAAAGGGTTCATGCAGATGATACCTTATAGGTAGAGCACAATTGTGCTAGGAGATTATGAAATTTGAAGAGAAAGACTAAGAAACATAGGTTAAACGTTATTATATGGACAATTGGGCGTAGTTGAATATAAGAGGATATTTTTCTTTCTTTTCAAGTTTAGCTTGTGCTTTTGATTCTAAAAGGTTATATAAGGAACAGAGACTGAGTCAAGGAGACCTAGTTATTTGAGAGTTTAGTAGGCACCAATTCATATACAATTTTGTGATATGAGAATGATGAAGTACGCATCTAGTGTTAAATATGAAATGACGATCGTAATAATGACAGAGTCAAAAGGAGTTAGCTACCAAGGCTTGCCACCGCTTTAAACTATGAGCTAGAGGAAGTACTATTTATGGATGAGTTTCAATAGATGAAATTGTTCGTGGATAATTTGAGGTTGAAGTTTAGAAAGCTATATGCGATATGTGATTATATTAAGGAGAATGATGTAGGGCAAGGGTGGGGCGTGAGGCGAAATATCATCCATTAGAATTATATAAAATGCACCGTAATGCCCAGAAAGATGGTGGAGTCACAATGGTCTCACTTAAGTACCACCTCCTTAGACAAGATTTCCTAGACATTCACTTCATACAATCCTAATAGAATCAAACCACCGGTAAGTACCGTCTTTCCATAACACTACCACGGATTAAGGATTTATGCCACGAAGGCATAGATAGACAGAGTCGCCACCCGGTAATAACCGACATATTCGATGTTTCTTCCGAGGGTCATGGATGGCAACTTACTCCTTGCGAGTTTCTACAACCGCCATTACCATAGCCCAATGTTTAGGTTCGGGATAGTGGGTACGTAAGGGGAAGGTGTTAGGCACCCCTTACGCCTGGTCTAACCTCGTTAATTCGAGTGTCAGTCCTCTACTAATGTTTCTATAAGTCTTGTTTATTATTCCTTTATTAAACTTTATCCTAAAAATGCAATTCTAATCCTACACACGCAAGTAATTCACAAAAGGATTGTTGTTTACACACAATTTTCATGCACAAGTAATTCCTATTTATGGGGTTGCTAATTATTTAAATGATATTTACCAGATGACTAAAATTAATTTATTATTGGGAATTTAATTTACAAACAAATTCAATTTCAAATAACCCTACGTTTCTATTTAACCTAATTAATTAATTTTCACCAAGTTACCCTAAGGATAATTAAACTAAGTTAATTATGTACATGTGTAATTTATTCTAATATCACATAAGTCCCAAACAATCACAACCTAAAAAAGATTTCTAACATGCAAATTTATTTTACAATTATCAAGTATTAAATTAAATTTATTTTACATGCCAATGTTAGTTTAATTTACAAACAAGATTAATTTTAATTTACAAAGTATTTATTTAAATTAATTACATGCAAAAGTCAGTTAAATTAAAAACAAAGTTAATTTTAATTTACCAAATAAAAGTTCTATTATTACTATAATTTCATACCAATGGTTATTCGAGAAGTTTAGAGCTACTTACCTGTTGGTAAATGCAATGCCATTAGGGCAAGCTACCCTTAAAAAGGGTCTTCTCTTCTAGTATGGCAATGATATCCCAGCTTACTCCGCTTAGCTCCATATAAGCTCCACGCAAATGCCGTCTTTGGTACTTACCTTAGGGCTACTTACCAATTTTGTTTGTAATAAAAATAAAGAAATTAAAGAAAATAAAAGAAATAAAGAAAATATTAATAACAATTTACATTGGATTCTAACTCTAGTCTCCTGAAGGGTTAAGATTCCTAATTAATTACAACTACCTAATGGTCTAAGTCTTCTAACATTATCCAAACACTTCATAACACTTCTTGAATTAAAAAAGCATCGAAAAATAGATCAAATATCATTTGAAACCCAAGAAAATACAAGAATATGCATAAACATACAATTTTCAAATTCTGGCAAATTAACAGTAGCAAGAAATTTAATTTTTTAAAAATAGTTAAACATGCCCAAAAATCATAAAAAAATTACAGAAGACAGCCTACATATCATACAATAACATAAAATTTATAAATCAAACAAAACCCTAGCCGAATGGTCTACATAAATCGTAACTCTTCTAAGTGACAGAATCGTACTACTTTTTTGTAAAATTCATAACTCATTAACCACAAAAGATATGAATGCAAAACCAATTGGAAAAGATTCATAAGATTCTGAAGTTAATTTTAGACACTAGATTTGCACAAAAATATTAAGGAACAAGGGAGATATGGGCTCCACAAGTCGGATATCCTGCAAATCAGATTTTACAGGAATCCTAACTTCAAACAGCCATAACTTACAAAATATTAAAGCTTTTTTAGTGATTCTTGAGCCTAAAATTAATGGAATTTCGTGTAGAATATGAATGTAATTTTTTCAAATTTTTTACAGATTCAGAAAATAAAGAAAAATAATAAAAATACGAGAGACAGAAACTAAACATGTGCAGAGTTGTGTATCCCCTCAAATTAAACATGATTACATGATCTATATGAACATATAAAATAAATTGAAGACAAAGAGCATAGAATTAAAATATTGTGTGGCATAGATCTTGAATCTTGAAAAGAAAACAACAAAAACTGACATTCCAGAAATCTTGTATGAAAATTTCTTGAAGAAAAGAAAAAATAAGGAAAAACTCAAAAAGCCTTGAATATCTCCAAATTTCCTGTAGCTCATTTTCTCTTCCTCTTTCCTTTCATCCTCCCCCCCTTCTTCCCTTCTCTAGTAGGGTATTTATAGGGTTTTGGGAGAGAGGTGTGATAGGGTTTGGAGTCTTAGGATGATAAAGTTTAGATGATTTAAACAACTACGATTGCAGAGTTCGAATAAGACTGGGATATGGGTGAGGTGTTTCAACCAATAGGAAGACAAGAAAAATGGAAGGCACCAATAGGGAGTGAGAAAGAGGTGTGGTAGGGTTTGGAGTCTTAAGGTGATAAAGTTTAGATGATTTAAATAACTACGATTGCATAATTCGAATAAGACTGGGATATGGGTGAGGTGTTTCAACCAACAGGAAGACAGGAAAAAATGGAATGCACCAATAGGGAGTGAGGAAGAGAGTGGGGCCAAGGAGGAGAGAGATATTTTGTTATTTTAATTTTTATAAAATAATTAAATGGGTCCCATTTAAAATTTTTAACTAGGCTTTCTTAGGCCCATAGAGCCCAATTAAACTTAATTAGATCCATTTAAGAACTGCCCATATTAAATTTAAACAAAATAAAATTTTATTTAAATTTAATTAAATTAATTTCCCCAAAACTTTATTATTATTTTTATTTTTTCAAGATCATGCCACGGAATTAATAATTCAGCTCCATACCTCCAATTACATCTTACAGTCATATAATTTTTTCATCATCGGGTTTCCCACGGCCTCAATGCACATACTCATCACAAAATAAGGGTCTACAGTTTGCCCCCCACTTTGGCGAAAGTTGAAATCAATGCGAAAGCATTGCTCAAGTTTCGTCAAAGTGAAACTCAAATTTCTAATAACTATGAGGATCAAGTATATCTTGCTCGGTCGACATACTCTATGTTATGAGACTAGCTACGGTCTCATAACAGTAATAACTGTGTCATGTGAAAAATGAGTGTATCTTGCTCTGTCGATACACTCTGCATCATGAGACTAGCTACGGTCTCATAACAGTGATAACTGTGTCATGTGAAAATTGAGTGCATCTTGCTCTGTCGATGCACTCTGTATCATGAGACTAGCTACAGTCTCATGATAATGGCAACTCTGTGTTTTGAAATGTTATGGATTCGTATTTAGGACCGCAGTCCTAAACTACCTACGTATCACCCTCGCTATCCTGAGGAAGAATCAGACCCACTCGTAGTTCGACACTTGAAACTGTGGTGATGCATGTTCTTCTACGCCTTACACACCTACAGGTGACATGTTGATGCGTGTTCTTCTACGCCTTACACAACTATGCCATATGCCCTAAACAACGTCTAAGGACTTACCAAAAAACATCTATCATGAAATGTTGTGGGTTCGTATTTAGGACCGCGGTCCTAAACTACCTACGTATCTCCCTCGCTATCCTGAGGAAGAATCAGACTCCCTCGTAGTTCGACACTTGAAACTGTGGTGATGCATGTTCTTCTACGCCTTACACACCTGCAGATGACATGTTGATGCATGTTCTTCTATGCCTTACACAACTATGTCATGCGCCCTAAACAACGTCTAAGGACTTACCAAAAAATATCTGTCATGATTTGAAAAATTTAGAATGATTGGGTCTCAAAATTCTCTCTGATTTTTATGTTTCCTATATGCTACTTCCTATCATGGGCATGCTGATTTTACTAAAGATTCTAAAAAAAACTTGGTCCTCTGAGGGACCTCTTTTTGCAAAAACTTTCTTATAACCTCAAAATTTTTGAGAAGAACTATTCACCAAAAATGACTTCCTTAAGGTCACAATAGAATTTCCTTCTGATTTTTCTTTTTCTTCTCTCCCCCATGCTTCATTATTCTACAGCTATTTCAAAACTTTTTCTGCCTTGACTCCTTTCTCTTCCATGAACTCAATTCTTTGTGCCCTAACTTTTGCCTGAAATGCTCTTTAGAGTTTTCATCTCAGCGGGCTTGCTCTAACTTTTGCTTAAGAGGCCCTTTTGGGTTTTCCACTTAGCGAGCTTTCTTTTTTCTTTTGTTTTTCTTATTCTTTTTCTCTTTTTTTTTCCTTTTTGAAATTAGACAATCACCAGGATATTCATATCAAGTACCTATTCTATCATGCTCACAAGACAATATGTTAAATCAATACAATGTAGTTTAATTACTTAATCTTTTGATGTATCCCTCAAGACGCAAACATTCACAATCATAATTAAATAAAACCTATTCCTGGTTAATGCAATACAAACTTCTTTATTTATTCAGGTACACTATTACTCCCTCTTACATTTAGTTTTGCCAAATTTCTAACCTTCCAAAGTTAGAAATAAGCTTTATAACCTGCCGAATGGCCTTTTTAGGTTTTCCATCCAGATCTTCTCTCATCTCTCCTTTTGCCTAGACTGCCTTTTGCAGGTTTTCAATCTAGCATTTTTTTTCTTTTCTTTTCTTTTTTTTTTTCTTTGACCCTTACTTTTTCCTAGACCATCTTTTGTAAGTTTTCAGCCTAGCGGGCCTATCTCACACAAAGTACCATTTGAGCCTGTCTAAATTGACTGGTTCTTGAAATTCATTCCCATCCAGGTCTAATATTCTTATAGTAGCAAGATCTTTTTGACTATGTATGGACCATCCTAGCTTGCGTTAAACTTTCCTCTTAAATCAAAAGGGATGGGCCGAGCTTGTTTCAAAACCATGTCTCCCTCTTTGATCTTTCTTGGCTTCACCTTTTCATTAAAGGCTCTAGTTATTTTCCTCTGATAAGCCTGCATACGATACAAGGCTCACATCCTCTTTTCATCAATCAAAGCTAGTTCCTCATATCTCTTCTAGGCCCACTCATTTTCTAGAGTCTTAGCTTCTAGCATCACTCTTAAGGATTTGACTTCTTGCTTAATGAATAGTACTACTTTAGTCCAATACACTAAAAAGAATGGGGTTACCCTCGTGGATGTCCTTGTAGTACTACGATAACCTTAAAGAACATAAATGAGTTTTTCAAGCCAATCCTTATATGTTTCAAACATTTTTTTTTTCTTTTCAACTAGAACCTTTCCATTTATATGGGGACCACACATTCCTGCATGTACTTCTTTCATTATTTGCTCAGCCTATATTTCTATCACACATAAGAGTTTGTAGAATTACCCCCCAGCTAAAGTAAATTGAGTGGCTAATCTATGAATTATTGCTCTATCTCTTTTGTAGGCTTATTGCGAGTATTCTCTCACTTCCAGAGACCTCCTTATGTCTTCATATCATTTTCCTTCTCCCTCTAGGTCCACAGGTGCCACTATTAATTCTTCACAGCATGAAATTTTACTCCTCATTAGGATAACTAGCCAAGTCAACTTTTGATCATTCTTTTCCTATGGGGACATTAGCTTGGCTTGGGAATCAGCCATCTAATTTTAAGCTCGAGGCATGTGCTTCTTGGTACTTTGTTAACAAGGCTATAAATTTATCTTTTTCTTCTTGGGTTAAATCTTCAGCTAACTTAATGTCTTTAGGATTATTTGATGTACCCAAATTAATAGAGATTGATTTTGATGCATTAATAGAAATAAATTTTAAATGATTATGAATGCCATGCATACGCCCATCAGAATAAACATCAAATAAGTAAGCAAAAAGACTGGTCATGTTATTGATCTTTGCCTCAAAATCTTTATCAAGTACATCAGAATTGGAAACATCTGTGAGCATTACAAAAGACAGACTCAAACTTAGAGGTGTAGCTTTAGATGTTTGGCTTCCCATGCAGTCCTTAGATTAATTGTGCTGATTTTCTGCTTTAGCTCTTTCACATGTGGTAACCCTTAATCATATGTTCAGGTAATTGCCCCCTCTTTCAAGGACTTAGGAGGCTTTGGTTTTTATTTCTCTTCAGTTGGCTCATAGCCCAAACCATAACTTGCGATCTGCCCCTTCATCTCAAGAAAGTCACCAGGCCATCTATACTTTTTCCTAGGCCTATGCTAGGAAAAACCTTTATCCCTTTCTTCATAGTAGCCACTTTTGGATCCATCTAATTTTCATAGATCCTAACAACTTGAAAATCGGACACTCGAACTGAACCATTTAGTTGTAATGTAACTATGTCCTCATCAGAATCAGTCCATACTTCCTAAGGACCCTCATCATAGCTAGAATTATCACAAATGTCAACAACCATTATAGACTGAGGTTCATTGGGCTTTTGGATGGGTTGTATAGGTTCACTGGGCTTTTGGATGGGTTGGATAAGTTCATTAGGCTTTTGGATAGGTTGGATAAAGTCAATAATTCTGTTAGGGTTATTTGGGGTGATGGAGATCATGTAGAGACCTGGTGTAGGTGGAAATGTTGGCTAGGCATGGGGCTTTTAGGTTAATTTTCTGGGTCAATTATCCTTTTAGCATCAATTAGGTCTTAGATATCATACTTAAGTTGAAAGCATCAGTCGGTGTCTTGACTGTGGGCTTGGTAGAACCGGTAACATTGGTTGATATCATAGCTAGGTGAGAGTGGATTTGGTAGTGGTCTGGGTGCTAAGAGCTGTAGGAGGTCTTGAACTTTGAGACGCTCCAAAACTTAGGATAAGGGTTGGCTGATTTGGAAAAAATCTCCTTGGGGTGTGAGACACAATTTGAACCTCAATAACTTTAATGCCACTTAATTGGCCTACCTCGGGGCCTCTTTCTAAAGTTGACCACAATTGTCTCTTCTAGCTCAAACATCTTGGCGTTCAATATTTCATCAAGCACGGCCATAGTTTTTTCCATCTTAAGTAGTGCAGGAGAAATCCTTACTAGTCTCTTCCATTCCCTAACCCAAATGACCTAATTAGAAGTCTCTTTGGTGTGTTTTGAGGCTATGTTTGCTAAAAAAAAATAGGATTTAAGGGTTAACCTAAGCATACTATGTACATGAATGCAATGCATGAATGAACCATTTTCTTCTTTTTTTTTTTTTTTTTTTTTTGCCTTCACTTTTACAAAATGAAAACTGAACCATATCAATAGAATGAAAACTGAACCAAAACTAGACCATATAAACTGAACTAAAATCGGACCAAAGACTGACTCAAAATCGAAAAAAAAAAAGAAAATCTCCAGAACTGAATCTTCGCCCCCTTATACCTTCAACTCTCATGTGCAGGGAAAAAATTATATCCTAGGCTATAGTACACTGGACACACCAATAGGGGATGGTCCAGGACGATCCTTCCCTCACAAATAAAGGATTTATATCCTTAAAGTTTAACCATAAGTAAGCATCCTCTTGCTTAACATGGGTTTTGAAATGGTCTTAGGCCTATACACACATTGGGCTTATGCATAGGCCTAGGTTCATCTCAACTACCACTAGAACTTATGGTTTGAATAGTAAGGTTATAAATTTAGCACAACAAAAATCTATGGGGTACCTAAGGTTAAAATCTATGGCTCATGGGCTTCATCGGGTAGGAAAAGGGTCACCCATGCGAGAGCTTGTCCATTAAGCACAATGGCCGGAGCTGTGGCTCTTTTATATACTCGAAGGTACGGGCATGGGGTGCTAGCATTCACCAATTCGTCATGGCTCGAGTAGAACCATGGTCTCCTTGGCTAGTACTAACGAGGCTGAAAGGGTAAGGGTGATCCGTGTGATAGTGTAGTGCAATGCAAAAAGTTTAACAAAGGAATAATATTAGACTAATAGAAACATATTGGAGTAACTATCCATTTAGTCCCCAGCGGAGTCGCCAAACTGTAGGGGTAAGGGGTGGGGCGTGAGGCAAAATATCATCCATTAAAATTATATAAAATGCACCAGGTAATGCCCAG
>NW_026615232.1:0-15031 GCF_030052815.1 Hevea brasiliensis
CCATTGATATTTTGTTAGAAATTCTATTCTTAAGTTGTTAAGAATATGAGTGACAGTATTTCTAGTACAAAGTATCATAAATTGGTTCACAATCGAGGATGCTTCACACAGGACATAACTTATCCAGAAAGATTGTAATAATATTTGTTCCCAAGTTATTTATATGAGATGTAAATAAGATGGAATGGTGAGTCTCAAACATGATAGGCACTTATGCATGATAAGTAGGCCGAACCAGTGACACTTATGACAAACACGTGGAGTTTACTCTTATCAAAGCATTGTCATAAATCATATCAGTGCATATAATCTTTAGACCTGAGATAGCACAGTTATCTTGTCTATAGGTGGTCTGAGTTTGATACTGCTTTCGTACTTATACTGTGTATGGGTATATGGGCATTTGTTGGCTCCTACCAGTTATATATAGAGATAGGTGTTGATCAAGATGGAATCTGTTACCCTAAGTAAATAGGGATAAAATCCTATGTTCATTTAATTGTTCTTGATGTTTCAAGTTCCTAGCTAGGACAGACAGATTTAATCAGAAAAGAGTTTCTTATAAGAAAATCTTTTTAATCAAGAATTGGAATTAAAAGAGAATATAATATTCATAGCAAATGGAGTTTGACATAAACCATGACTCTAGCTCGAATTGGGATTTTGTAACAGAGAGATTCTAGTGCATGGTAACATATGATTACAGGTTCATTTAAGGTATTCCTTATTACTAATTGGGTGGCCATGGTATGCTATGCTTGGTGTTAACCATGATCTATGAGGTGCCTAAAATGATTTAGAGAAATTATTTATGGTAAGAAAAAGTTCTGATGATATTAAGAGTTGATGTCATATCTCATTGCCAATTAGTGATGAGCCTAGTGAGTCACACACATACACAAGTAATCACCAAGTTAAATGTGATTTAATTGATTAATTAAAGAGTTTAATTGATTAATTAAATAGGTTTAGTTTGCAATAAGATTGCAAAGTCCCTAGCATGACTTGAAACCAAATCTAGGTTATTGGATGTATAGTATAAGTTAAATTTATATTTAAAGTGTTTAAATATAAATTTAATTATGAGAAATTAATTAATAGAGATTAATTAATTAATTTATATTTGATATAAATTGATTAGAAGAGGAAAAATAATTATTTTGGGTTGAGAACTCAAAATTACAATACAAGGGTAATTTGGTCATTTCACAGGGTGACATGTGGCACCATGAAATGGTGACACATGGCATCATGGTTTGTAATTTGGCTTCCTATCATGCAAGATGATCATAGTCAAGATTAAACCTAGCTTTGACACTTGGCTTAATGTGATTAGGTCAATTAAAATTAAGATGCAATCAGAAGATGACATATGGCAAGGGTTTTAAGTGATGACCTAATTATAAAAGGGAAAGAATGAAAGAACAAATTAACATTCTGATTTTTTCTCAAAGGTGCTGCCACTCATGAAGCTCCTCTCCTCTCTTCTTCTTCTTCTCTCATCAATTCAAAGAGAATTGCCCATATTCTCTTGAATTAAAATTGCTAGAAATTATTTCTAGTGTCCTATATATATCTACAACCTCTCTAAAGGTAAATCCCTAATTTCTAATTGGTTGGCAAGACTTGAGAAGCTGTTGAAGGGGCTGCCATTGGTGATCTTGGTGTGGAAAAACTAGAGAGACAACATTTGGGGTCCTAGGTGCTTCCCAAAGGTACCAATCACATCTACAATAAATCAAAAGGTTAGTGCACATGTTCTTGTCTTAATCTAGGGTTCTAATGAATTAATTTTTTAATTCAAAAATCTTAAATGGCAAATGTAGATCCTAATACATATTAAAAGTTTTTTAATATGCAATTGAAAATTGAAATCAATTAGGTACATAATGAATATTGCATGATGCATGAGACCCTAGAAGAAAATTTTTGAATTCAATGTTCTAACCTAATAATTTTCATGCTTCCACTCCTTCACTATTCAAGTCAAAATATTAACTTTCTCATGCTTAGTAGATAGGTGAATTCTAATTACAGCCACATACCACATTTTTATTGCCTAAGTTGTTGGCTTTGGTTGCCATTTAAAATTCTAAGTCTCCTAAGAGAATTTTTAATTTTTCAGTTTTGGTCCCCTATTTTGCACTATTCCATTGGTCTTGTTACTATGAGAATTTGGCTAAGTGTCCTTTGTCAAAGTTGTTCCTTATTGTCTTATCTTTAATTCTCTTTTCAAATGACTCCATTTGGAGCTTTGTAGCCTAAGATATGGTCATTTTTCTAAGGCTGGTTGGATTAGTTCAAACCCAAAATTTTGGGCACTTTCTTGGTTCTAGCAGTTTTGGTGTGCTGACTGCAGCTCACTTTTTGGATAGGTTATGGTCAGAATTTGAGTTTGTGTTCTTCATAAAAGTTGCAGTGCTATGTCTCAGCTTTCCATTGGTATGAAATTCAGGTCATTTGGATCTTCTTACACCAAGTTATAGCCAAATGAACAGATATACTGTTCATTTGGTCATTTTAGTACAGTGGCAGTGCATATTACTCGAATTTAACCTAATTTTTCACTACCTTAATGTCATTTTCTAGGCATGGTTTCTACATGAAAATTGTGTCATTATGTGCCTACTTTCATATCCAATTGGCGTCACACAAATTGGGTTGGTAGAATTACAGTTTTGGTCCCTAAAGGAAACCTAGGTCATACTGCCTAAATTGTCTACTTTCAGCTGATTGAGCAACTGGAACATCTTGACTTTAACATGGATTTCCAACTACAGACGGATTTGATCCTTCAGCCCCTTCCTGAGTATTTTGGGAATTTTGTGACAAATTTCCATATGACTAAATAGGAATGCACCTTGGCTGGTTTACTCAACATGCTGATTATTGCCCAAAAGAATATGCTGAGCAATAAAGGAAAAGAGGTAGCTTTGATTGCATCTTCTTCTGCTGGAAAGTCCAACAAGAAGAAGGGTAATAAGAAAAAGAAACCTCAGATTCCTAGTCCTTCCAAGAAAATAGCTAAACAGAAAGGGAAGATTAAAGCTGATGAAGGTAAAGGAAAATGTTTTCACTGCCAGCAGGATGGGCACTGGAAAAGGAACTGCCCAGAGTATAGCAATCTAAAAAAATGCAATGCCATGGTAAAAAACAACTCAAATTCAAAATATAGTTGGCACTTAAGGTTAGGTCATGTTATAGAAGATAGGATTACAAAACTGGAGAAAATGGGGATTCTATCTTCATTGGGTTCTGAACCTACTCCAACCTGTGAATCCTACCTTCAGGGCAAAATGACTAGATCACCCTTTATAGGACAAGGGCTAAGGGCTGAAAATATTTTGGAGCTAATACATAGTGATGTATGTGGTCCATTTAAAGAAATGGCTAGAGGCAATTTTCATTATTTTATTACCTTTACTGATAATAAATCAAAGTTTGGGTATTTATATTTGATGAAATACAAACATGAATCCTTTGAAAAGTTCAAAGAACTTAAATCTGAAGTAGAAAATCAAATAGGAAAAAGTATTAAATCTCTTCGATCAGATCATGGAGGTGAATACTTGAGTACTGAATTTGATGAATACTTGAGAGAGCATGGCATTGTTTCCCAGCTGACTCCTCCAGGAACATCACAGCTGAATGGTGTATCTGAAAGCAGAAATCATACCCTATTGGATATGGTACGTAGTATGATGAGCTATACTGATATGCCAATCTCCTTTTGGGGATTTGCATTAGAATCAGCTTTGCATATTCTGAATAGGATTCCATCAAAATCAGTATCTTCCACACCTTATGAGATATGGCATGGAAGAAAACCAAGTCTTAAGAATGTTAAGATTTGGGGTTGTCCAGCTTATATAAAAAAGCTGAACACTGATAAATTGGAAACTAGATCAGAAAAGGGTCAATTTGTTGGATATCTAAAAGATAGTTTTGGATATTATTTTTATTTGCCTACATCACAAAAGGTTATGGTAAGTAGAGATGCCACATTTCTTGAACAATAGTTTGTTCAAGAAGGAGGCAAAGGAAGGCAAATAGAGTTAGAATTGGAGAATTCTGACCAACCAACAGATCAGATGGATATCGATCCATCTAGTCAACCTACACCTATTGATGAAACATCTATAACTGTTCCTCGTAGAACAACTAGGGTATCTCACCCACTAGTGAGATATGGTTTCCTTCATGAAGAAGAACAAGAGTTGTCTACTCATGAAGAAGTAGATCATGGAGATTGTTGCAATGGGATTTTGCGGTCGCCCGGACGATCACTCACCGAAGTGGGAAAGAGTGAGGAGTCGCCACCTTAGTTTTGAGGGAAACTAAAGAAAACCATTTGGGGAGTTAAATTAAAAATGAAACCACTTCAAAACAGAGATTCTAGGTTCGGGGTCCGTAAACGGGTGGGGAAGGTGTTAGGCACCCCACCTCGTCCCTTAATAAGGGTAAGTAGATTTAATTTGCGTCCTTTGTAAAATGATTAGGAGGGCTCGAATGGGAATGTTAATCCTTTTGGCAAGAGGAACATTTGATTTCTCACTAATTTGGATTACCCAGATACATAAGTAAATGAGACAACCTTAGTGAACAGGTGTGAGGATCGGATAAGAACTCTCCTCCGATCTCTTATAAGTCATTTATTAAAGCTTTAAGGGGAGACCGGATAAGAACCTTCCTCCGATCTCCTTTTTATAGTTATTAGAATTTTGAGTTGAGACCGGATAAGAACTCTCCTCCGCTCTCTTTTAAGTTATTTATTAAAGCTTTAAGGGGAGACCGGATAAGAACCCTCCTCCGATCTCCTTTTTATAATTATTAGAATTTTGAGTTGAGACCGGATAAGAACCCTCCTCCGATCTCCTTTAGAGTTATTCGTTAATGTTTTGGAGTTGAGACCGGATAAGAACTCTCTTCCGATCCCTACTTAATGTTTATCAAAATTTTGAAGGGAGACCGGATAAGAACCCTCCTCCGATCTCCTTTAAGAGTTGACTTAAAACTTTTAGGCAAGGATAGGATAAGGACTCTTCCGACCCCTTCTATTTTGATGAGACTCGGACAAAGACTTTTCCGACCTTTAAAAATTTAACCACAGCTACGGGTCTTAAGAACCTAAAACTAAGAATTCTGATCTTCAAAAATGCCGGGGATAAGGTTTATGGATATCCTGTGGCTGAACGGGGAACACTAGACTTGATTCACTGACCTTTTCATGTAGTCATTTTACCAATATCTATTAATGACCGATCCACTCTGTTTCGTTTACTTTGGTCTTATTCCATTTCATGACATCTTTGTCGAATTGCTGTTTACGTCGGCCTAATTGTTCGGCTATCTTCCTGACGTGTTATTCAAGCTTTCTCTTTTAAAAGAGGCCCTTAAGTTGCAGATATCTATATTTTGCCTGACCACTTACACGCTACTAGGAGCTAAAAGCTCGTATTCAGAAATGACGAAAATTGACGAAACGATGGACCGATCACTAAAGAGATAATTCGAGAGTAACGTTCTTTGAGATTTTTTGCTTAGAATGAACTTAAAGAAAACCGTGTAAAGAGAACAAAGAAAGTGCGAAAAGTAAACGCAAATACTTAATAAACAAGAATATGAACTCTTATAACAATATTTTCTCTTGAGGAGCCAAATATATTGAAATAAGCGTGAGGTGGTAAATAGTGATGAAGATGGCGGATTGATCGGCCTAGAGTTGATGTCTGTGAGGAGCCAAATGTATTGAAATAAGCGTGAGGTGGTAAATAGTGATGAAGATGGCGGATTAACCAGCACTGAGAGTTGATGTCCATCGTGAAACCGAGAGATGCTTTAGCTAAAAGGTAGCAGGGTAAGAACCAGTGGAAGGAAGTTGAGCTTGAGCAGAGGAAAAGAAAGGCGAGATGACAAGAATATGACCGGATAATGAACAAGCTGGAAATGTAGAGTTCAATATTCAAAATCTTTTCCAAGAAAACACTCCGAAAACTAGTTTCAAAAGTCTTTTTGATCACTACAAAACAATGAGTAACAAAGCAATGAAGTTTGAGTTCCTCCACGATAATAGCGACCTCTTGTCTATATTTTTTTGTTCCCCCTTGAGCAGTTTTCATGCAGTATTTATAGGAATCGGGTGCTCCCCATGAAGGGTCGGGATTCATTTTGAGGAGATGGAGGGTCGATTTTGAAGTACATGATCGGATGTTCAGAATTAAAGAGAATCAAAACGAATGGCTGAGATCGCTTCTCAAAGTATTTGTCCTTTTCATCTTTTAATCCGACGGTCTTGAATCCTCTTGTCCGGAACGATCTGAGTGCTGAGAGTGAAAAACGCTGGTATTGTCATCTTCTCTTTTGATCCAAGGGTTCGGATTCATCCTTACAAGTGAGATCAACGGTGGAGATTGGGATGTACAGATGTCATGACATACCACGGCACTGTCGGCGTGCGGGCGATTCTTAGGCGTGCGGTGGAGATCTCGTGCCACGCTTTAACTACCTCGCTCACGATTCGGCGACGGTTATTGGGATTTGTCTTATTCTTTTTGTCTTCCGATCCTCCCTAGCTCCTATTCCGATCTCTCATGCCGATCTCCTATCTCCGATCTCTTTTATCCCTTGATCGATCGATTCGGTCCAAGCATTAATTACATCTCGATTTTGAAGCGTCGCTTCATTTTCCGCTCGACATTAAATGCCCATTTTCCCTATATATACCCTGTTGATAGTGGCATTTCCTTCATTCGATTATTCTCTCTTTCTCCTTGTTTCTTGGTTCTCGCTGTTCCGGGGAAAGTTACGGCTACAACTGTGGTTTTGATCCTCTTCCGATGGAATTCCCTATTCCTCATTGAAAATTTACGATCCGGTGATTGGATGGTCCTAATTGGCGATGGTGAGAAGCTGGATTTGACCGATCCGTATTGCGGGCTTGGTTGTACCGATCTCGAGTTGCTCAAGCGAGTTCATTCGCTTCTCATCACATTGAGTGTTCCGAAATGATTCTCGATCCACATTGGGTGTTCCGGCGGATGAAGCATCCGGTCGGCAATATCCTTGGGATCGATTATAAACCGATCCTTAGATCACAGGAGTATCCTTGGGATTAGTTATAAAGCGATCCATGGATCACTGGAGTATCCTTGGGATAAGTTATAAACCGATCCTTAGATCACCTCTTGAGATAGGATTTTCACGGTCTCTAGAGATCGTCAAATGATGTGATCAATTTCAATGTAATCGATCTCTAGAGATCGCCCAAATGATGTAGCTAGACCTTTATTGTAATCCGATCCCTAGAGATCGCCCAAATGATGTAATCCGATCTTTTGAGAATAAAGACTTTATTTTGCGTTATCAACTTATTTTTGCATTGATTATTTTCCGATCTCTACTGTGTTTATCCGATCTGGTTCTTTACCTGAATGACACTTAACTGATCCTTTATTCAAAATATTTAACTTATTATGCCGATCTCCAATTAACCGATCTCTGAACATTCGGATATTTGAGAGAAGTGTCAGAACAGCTGTCGAGTCTCACCAATCGATGTGCCGCCTAGAACCTCGCGAGCATTAAATGCTCGGACTAGTATAAATAGGGGAGGGTTAGCCAGTTGTTCTCTCATTTCATTTTCAGTCTCCTGCTCATAGCTTCGAAGTTCTATCATTTTATCCAGTTTCTCCGACGGCGATTAGTCTCTGGTAAGGACTTTGATCTTCTTTTTTGTTTAAGTTCTTTGTTTCTTTTGAAAATGAGCGGGGCCGAAGGTCAGAGAGCGGCGAGCCCTCCTTCCATCGAGTTCTCTTGGTCATCGTCCGATGAAGAAGAAGCGATCGAACCAAGCGCGCACTGGACCCCTTAGGGTCCTGCTCCAGTCGGGTGGAGTCGTACCATTAAAGCGTCTGCGCCCTTCTTCAGAGAGAGACCCTTCCTATAGACGAGCTTCCATCGGTTCTTGAGAATCCGATCTGCAATCGTTTGTTCAAGAATACAACATTTGTCCTGATTCATATGGTAATCAAGTGCCATGGCGATCTTCGTGTCGATCATTCTTTTGAAGAGGATGACATGGTCATGGTGTATGAAGAAACGATTAAAGGCGATCGAGGTTCCCTCTAGCCGATTTCTATAAGGAGGTCCTAAAATTTCACGAATATCCATTGTTCAAATCCATCCCAACTCGTGGCGGATCTTGGTT
This sequence comes from Hevea brasiliensis, assembly GCF_030052815.1. Taxonomy (NCBI): domain Eukaryota; kingdom Viridiplantae; phylum Streptophyta; class Magnoliopsida; order Malpighiales; family Euphorbiaceae; genus Hevea; species Hevea brasiliensis. The sequence goes on from NW_026615232.1 coordinate 8,207, forward strand.
GCTTTCCGAGGTCTATGCGAGCTAAGGGAATCGGACCTCTGGCTAAAGTGTTCGCCAAGCTGCCAGGCTAACTCACCAAAGGACGATGACCATGGTTCTTTCAGTGAAGCCTAATTGCGGGCTCTTTTCCGATCTGCCTCGTCTCTTAAGAACTGGAAGAATCGTTTCTTCATTGTGAGGAGCAAAGATCCGAGCCGCTTTGAGGACTTCCCAGCGGTGGTGGTACGGGGACCCTTGCTTCCAACCATATTACCCTGAGCGAAGAGGAAAGTTTGATAGTGATGGATCTGAAGAGTGAGGCTGCCACTAAAAGTATTCTTGTTTGGATTCGGTGACTGAAAGCTGCACCATTGACTGTTCAATCGCTCCTTGGCCAAGACGCGAACTTCCGCTCTCTAACCTTGGCATCGGTATTTTCTATACCTCGGATCTCGGGACCTTAGCGATCTCACTAACCTTTTCTTTGTGCGGTATGGCGGGTGGTGAGGTTCAAGGAAGCGAAAGAAGGAGAGAGAGATCTCCCGGAAGATAAAGGAGATAAAGCGTTCGGAACGACTCCAAACGCCCGGTCACGAACCTGGGGAGATACAAAGTGATCCTCCCCAACCTTCGGGTCCGCCGACCACTGAAGCTACCCGATCTCCTCCTAGATCGGAGGAGCAGCCTCCGACTCTTGCAGTTGTTCCAAGCAGGGAAGGGGGGCCTTCTCAAGCTTCTGGGAGGACCTCTTCTCGGGGCGCTCAAGTACTGATCGACTGCTTGAGGAATAACCGGACTGTCAAGGAGAACTCTGATTTCGCCAAAGTCCTGGGGTCTACCATCTTCTTTCAGGAGGATCGGGACAGGCTATCCCAGAATGGTCTCGATGACATATTGACTCGGACCATGAGCTTAAACGTGGAGTGTCTGGTGAACCAGACCATGATCCGGGAGAGGATTCAGCGCCTGGGTAAGGAGATCGGGAAGAAGAATCAGGAGGTGGATTCCCTCCGATCCCAGCTCTCATCGGCTCGGGATTATATATCTCAGGTCGAGGGACGGGCAAAGCTCCATGAAGACCGGTTGGCCGAACAGAACCGTATTTTGGATGAGAGGGACCGCGCTCTTAAGGAAGTCCAGGCGCTCCACGCCAATGAAGCCTCTCAGGTCGCTCAACTTATAGAGGAACTCGAGGCGAAGGATAAGGAGCTTAAGGAGAAAGACAAGGAGCTTAAGGAGAGGGATGAGGAGATGGTGACGGGAATAGCCGAGGCCTATGTGAAGGCTCACAAGGATCTCTTGGCCGCACTCCAGGAGCGTTACCCAGAAGAAGACTTTTCTTGGATGGCCGATGTGGCTCCCGAGGACAATGATGAAGACAGTGAGGATGAAGCCGAGGGTGAGAGGAGAGGGAGTGATCCAAATGTAGATCAGGCTGGGGGTGATCCCCCAGCCGAATAACTTGTACAAATTATGACATGAAATGAAATGCCTTTTGTTCAATGAATGATTGTGATCGGAAAATTTTAAACCATTATTTGTCTGAGTATTTGATTGTATGAGCACAGCAAAACAAAAACTAAATGTGATTATTAATCTAAGTATGAGAGATCGGAAAGCACTTTGAACATGAGATCGGTAGGGAAGAAATGCTGAACAGAACTTGACCGAAAATTTAACTCGAACACTTAAGATCGGAATCGAACCAAAACTTTAGCTCTTAAACTTTCGGAAAGGAGGTCGGCAATAAAGCGGTAAGAAAAGATCTAGTGCCCGTTCATTTTATTCATCAACGAGATCGTGAATATTCTTGGAGTCAGGAAATCCGACATCGGGTTTGAGAGGTCGGTAAAATGATTTTGAGAGATCGGCGAGGCTTTAATGAATGTGAGGACTTAGCATTGATTCAATTCTCTGTGAGGAGAGATCGGAAATGTGACCGCCTATCAAGGAGGGACTGGAAACGTGATTAGCTGTTCAAAAAAAAGATTTTTTTATTGATTCTAGGGATCGGCCAAAATATGGTGTCGACAGCTGCCCCTCTTTACATAATTTCAATTAAAGGAAAAATTTCCGTATAGGAATTATGTAAAGATTCCGACTCATATTTTGGACGATTAGGTATTTGAAATTAGGGAACTAAAGCACACCTAAATTAATGACCTAGAGAATTAAAATCAACTTGGATCTAGAAACCAGAGGTTGATAACAGGAATGTAAATTGCATGAAATTAAAATCAACTTGGATCAAGGAACCAGAGGTTGATAGCAGAAATGTAAATTGCATGAAATTAAAATCAACTTGGATCAAGGAACCAGAGGTTGATGGTGGAATTGCATGAAATTAAAATCAACTTGGATCAAGGATCCAGAGGTCGATAACAGAAATGTAAATTGCATGAAATTAAAATCAACTTGGATCAAGGAACCAGAGGTTGATAGCAGAAATGTAAATTGCATGAAATTAAAATCAACTTGGATCAAGGAACCAGAGGTTGATGGTGGAAATTTAAATTGCAGGAAATTAAAATCAACTTGGATCAAGGAACCAGAGGTTGATGGTGGAATTGCAGGAAATTAAAATCAAATTGGGTCAAGGATCCAGAGGTCGATAACAGAAATGTAAATTGCATGAAATTAAAATCAACTTAGATCAAGGAACCAGAGGTTGATGGTGGAATTGCATGAAATTAAAATCAACTTGGATCAAGGATCCAGAGGTCGATAGCAGAAATTTAAATTGCAGGAAATTAAAATCAACTTGGATCAAGGATCCAGAGGTTGATGGTAGAAATGTAAATTGCATGAAATTAAAATCAACTTGGATCAAGGAACCAGAGGTTGATGGTGGAATTGCATGAAATTAAAATCAACTTGGATCAAGGATCCAGAGGTCGATAACAGAAATGTAAATTGCATGAAATTAAAATCAACTTAGATCAAGGAACCAGAGGTTGATGGTGGAATTGCATGAAATTAAAATCAACTTACAAGGCGAGTCTAACCCTGACACATGAAGTTCTTTCCCTGAAGAAGTGTACTTAACAAGATAACGAAGGCGGATGATTAATGGAGGAGGAGTTGCAAGACCTGACCTATGATCTCATTCTTTCGGATACCCCTTTTTCATTCCCGACTTTCTTCTTACTCTACGGAGAGCGCCCTTGCAGGTTTTCACTTTCTCTTCGTCCATTCGACCAGAAGCGCCCTTTCGGGTTTTCACCTCTAGAAGTTTTTTTTTTTTTTTTTTTTTTTTTTTTTTTTTTTTTGAAGGCTATTTCCTGCAAATCTCATAATAAAGTACGTGAGGTTATCAATTTTCAAATTCAAATCTTATGGCAAAAATTTTAACTAATTAATAGCGCATTAAACAAAGAGAAAGGATAGCATGGGGAAAATAACAACAGAAGGAGTGAAGTATAACTTTATTAGAAAGAATAGACTTTCAAAGGAGAGGAAAAGGTACAAAGATAGATCTCACATATTCCTTATGGTTAATTTTGAAGTCTTTTAACTGCCATTATTTCAAGTTCTCTGAAGCTTCATGTCGCGACAGTTTCCTCTCCATCCGTGGTTTCATACCCTCTTCCTTATTTCTCCACTTTGGTTCTTGGGACGCCCTTTTGGGTTTTCACCCCAAGAAGTTTTTTTTTTTTTTTTGGATGCCCTTTCGGGTTTTCACCCTTTCCCCTTTTTATGCATAGTATCTCTTGACAGTGTCGGCATTGACTGGTCTCGGGAATTCTTCACCGTCTATGTGGGTCAAGATCAAGGCTCCTCCGGAAAATGTCTTTTTAACCACATAGGGTCCCTCATAGGTTGGTGACCACTTGCCCCGGGGGTCGTTTTGATTCAGCAGCACTTTCTTCAGTACTAGGTCCCCGGGTTGGAATTCACGTGTGCGTACATTTTTATCAAATGCCCTGGCCATTCTTCTCTGGTATAATTGCCCGTGACATGCTGCGGTTAACCTCTTCTCATCCAGCAAGTTTAGCTGATCCAACCTTGACTGGATCCATTCTGACTCATCGATCCCTGATTCCTTCAAAATCCTTAGGGACGGGATTTCAACCTCAATAGGCAATACAGCTTCCATCCCGTAGACCAGTGAGTATGGAGTTGCCCCGGTCGAGGTTCTTATGGAAGTCCGGTATGCGTGAAGAGCGTAGGGAAGCATATCATGCCAATCCCTATATGTGACCGTCATTTTCCGGATTATTCTCTTGAGGTTTTTGTTTGCAGCTTCCACCGCTCCATTCATGCAGGGCGGTATGGGGAGGAATTGAGGTGTCGGATTTTGTATTGGTCACATAATTCCTGAATCTTCGGACCATTCAAGTTCTTGGCATTATCAGTGACAATTTCATTCGGGAGACCATGCCGGCAGATGACATTGCTTCTGAAGAATTTGAGAAACGTGTTCTGCGTGATGTGAGCATAGGATGTCGCCTCGACCCACTTAGAGAAATAGTCGATGGCTACAAGGATGAATCTGTGCCCATTGGATGCCTTGGGATTGATGGGACCAATCACATCTATGCCCCACATTGCAAAGGCCACGGTGAGGCGAGATTGAGCGACTTGTGAGGTGGCACATTTATCGGATCTGCGTAAATCGACACTTGTGGCACTTCAGGAACTACTCGATGCAATCCTTTTCCATTGTGATCCAAAAATACCCACGTCGCATGATTTGCTTCGCCATCATGTGTCCATTGGCGTGAGTGGCACAATTTCCCTCATGAGTTTCAAAAAGGATTTTTTTTTGCTTCCTTTGCATCTACACATCTCAACAATTCTCCGTTGGGGCTCCTCTTGTATAGGGTCTCTCCACTGGAAAGTACCTAATGCTAACCTCCGAATCATTTTCTTTTCATTTTTGCTTGCCCCTGAAGGGAATTCTGCAGTTCTACTGATGAACCAGGATGTCATGATACCAAGGGTTTTCTTCGTGATATTCTTACATCATGAAGCAATAGGCTGGCTCATCCCTTACCTTAATCTTCAACGTCTGAAACATCTGCCCTTCTTCGATTTGAGCCATAACAGCTAGAGTAGCTAAGGCATCAGCAAATTGATTCTTGTCTCTACTCAGGTGAGTGAAAGAGATTTCTTCGAATTTCTTGATCAACTCCAGTAAGTACTTCTGATATGGGATCAACTTGGGATCCTTAGTTTGCCATTCTCCCTTGACTTGATAGATTATCAGAGCCGAGTCTCCGTCCTCCTCCAACTTTCTGTTTTTCCTCTCTATAGCGGAATGTAGACCCATAACACAAGCTTAATACTCTGCGACATTGTTGGTACAAGTCAAATCCCAACTTAGCGGCTATTGGGAAGTGCTTTCATGCAGGGATACTAGTGCGACTCGATTCCATTTCCCGATAAATTGACTGCTCCATCAAAATACATCTCCCATACATCAGTTGGCTCATCTTCTTCGTGGTCTACTTCATTGATATGTTCATCAGGGAACTCAAAATCTAGAGCTTCATAATCCGGGATAGGGTTTTCTGCTAGGAGGTCAGCAATCACGCTACCTTTCACCGCTTTTCGGGTCATGTAGACTATGTCGTATTGGGAGAGTATAACCTGCCACTTGGCTATCCTTCCCGGCACGAATGGGCTTTCGAATACATATTTGATAGGATCCATCCTGGAGATAAGCCATGTCTTGTGATTCAACATATAGTGCTTGAGGCGATTTGCTGTCCATGCTAACGCGCAGCAAGTCTTTTCTAAGAAGGAGTACCTCGACTCACAATCATTGAACTTCTTGCTCAGGTAATAAATGGCCCTCTCTTTTCGGCCGGTATCATCATGCTGTCCCAAAACACACCCCATAGAATTCTGTTGGACTGCCAGGTACAGGATCAAAGGCCTGCCTGCCACAGGCGGGACCAATACTGGTGGATTTGACAAATACTGCTTGATTGTTTCGAAAGCCTTTTGACAATCCGAATCCCATTGGGTAGGGTTGTTCTTCCGGAGTAATCTGAAAATAGGCTCAGCTTTGGCAGTGAGATTAGAAATAAACCTCGAAATGTAGTTCAGCTTTCCCAGAAAACTGCGCACCTCCCTTTCTGTTTTTGGGGACGGCATTTCTTGAATAGCTCGAACTTTGTCTGGGTCCACTTCTATTCCTTTCTCGCTTACTATGAATCCCAACAGTTTTCCCGATCTAGCTCCGAAGATGCATTTAGCAGGGTTCAGCTTCAACTTGTATTTCCTGAGCCTTTCGAGCACCCTCCTCATCACCTGAACGTGGCTCTCTTCTCCCCTGGATTTAACGATCATATCATCCACATATACCTCCACTTCTTTATGCATCATATCGTGGAATAATGTGACCATTGCGCGCTGGTAAGTAGCCCCGGCATTTTTCAACCCGAAAGGCATGACCCGATAGCAGAATACCCCCCATTGGGTGATAAAAGCAGTTTTATCCTTGTCTTCCTCGTCCATTGGGATCTGATTGTACCCTGATGCCCCATCAATACACGAACATCTGCCCAAACCCGCAGCATTGTCAACTAGCACATCAATATGGGGGAGAGGGAAGTCGTCTTTCAAGCTAACTTTATTAAGATCCCGGTAGTCAACGCACACCCTGACTCTCCCGTCTTTCTTCATCACCGGGACGACGTTAGCCACCCATTGGGGATATTTGACCACTTCTAAGAACCCGGCGTCATACTGTTTCTTGACTTCGTCCCGAACCTTAAGCAGTGTGTCGGGATTCATTCTCCTTAGCTTTTGTTTTACCGGGATTGTCCCCGGGATCAAGGGAATTTTGTGCGTTACTATCTGAGGGTCCAAACCCACCATATCATCATAGCTCCATGA
>NW_026615233.1:0-14880 GCF_030052815.1 Hevea brasiliensis
TTCTCATGCAGTTTTCCATAAAAGAATTGATAAGATAAAAAGCTATAGTTTATTTTAAAATCCATTGTAGCATAACTAATGGGTTATCGGTAGGTGGAGTTCGGTAATTCATTAGGTATGCTCACGGGAACATATTGCCTTACAAGGGATAAGGTGTGACATTTTTAATGTAAGCTAGACAACCCGGATCTTAACATACTTAAAACTTGGTTGTCTTCCATGCCATATCTCATATGGGGTGGAAGAGGCGATTTAGAAGGGACTCTGTTAAGAATATATGAAGTTATCTCAAGTGCATATCCCTATAAGAAGATAGGAAGATCGGTGTAACTCATCATACTATGCACTATATCTAATAGGGGATAGTTTCTCCTTTTAGACACACCATTTAATTATGGTGTTTCTAGAGGAGTTAATTGAGAAACAATGTCTTGTTCTTTTAAGAACTCATCAATTTAGTACTCAAGTATTCTCCACCTTGATCGATCTTAGAGTTTTAATACTTTTTCTGTTTGTTTCTCTATTTCATATTTGAATTCTTTGAACTTTCAAAGGATTCATATTTGTATTTCATTAAATACAAACACCCATACCTTGATTTATCATCGATAAAGGTAATGAAGTAGTGATAACAGCCTCTTGCTATCTCCTTAAATGGGCCACATACATCACTATGTATTAGCTCAAAAATATTTTAAGCTCTTAACCCTTGTCCAACAAAGGAAGATCTAGTCATTTTACTCCAAAGGCAGGATTCACAAGTTGAAGTAATTTCAAAACCCAATGAGAATAAAATCCCCATTTTCTCTAATTTTGTAATCCTATCTTCTGCAATATGACCTAATCTTAAGTGCCATAGATGTTTTAGACTTAATTTGGTTTCAATGATGGCATTAAACTCAATTAAATTACTTAAAGCTATTTTATAATTATTATCCAAATAATATAGACCATCCTGCAAATTACCCATGCCAACAATTTTATTTCCAAAATAAAAATTGCAAACATCATCTATGAATCGAAATTCATATCAGTTACTAGTCAAACTAGATAAAAAATGATGTTATTAAAACATTAGTTACACATAACATGTGATCTAAATACAAAACATGTCCATTTAGATACAAGGATTTAGACTTTATGGCTAAGGCTATAACTATTGCTCCATTGCCAAGTAAAGTCTAACATCTGTGAGTCCAACTACTCCTGCTTGTTAGTTCCTGCATATCCAAACATAATAGAGATGAACTATGAGTATTATATGAATCTAAATAATAAGATATGGACATACCTGCAATACGTTTATCCTTCTTGTTTTTTAGAGCCACTAAATACTCAGGGCAATTTCTCTTTTAATGACTTTCTTTCTAATGATGGAAACACTTTTCCTTATCTGGAATAGCTTTAGTTTTCTTCTTCTTGGACTGGTTTTTGGCAATCCTGCTAGATGGATTAGGAATGAAGGTTTCTTCTTCTTATTACTTTTATTCTTCTTGGAATTTTTAGAAAAGAAGAAGCAACCAAAGCTACCTTTTTTCCTTATTATCGAGCATATTCTTCTAGGTAATGACCGTGAGTTAAGTAGACCAACTAGGGTACACTGCTATTTAGTCATATGGAAGTTTGTAATGATAGATCCAAATGACTTATGTAGGGACTACAAGATCTAATCCGTCTTAAGCTAGAAGCTCATAGTGAAATCAAGAGCTTCCAACCACTCTATCAATCTTATCATCTTATGAATGTGGGCTCCACTTCTGTCCCTCAATCATCCTCATCCAAAATTATTGCTTAGATATCTCATATCTTGCATTTCGACTATGTTCACAACTTTTGTAGGTGATCAAGGATCTCATATGCATTATGCATCTTTTCATGCTGCTTCTATAACTCATTGGTTATAGAAGCCATCTAACACCTAACTCACATATCATGCTTTTCCATCTATCCAAAGTGTCCCTTTCTTCCTTTATGGCCCCTTGGGTAAAGGACCTGGAACCTTTGAATCTATAATGTATCCTATATGCTCCAGATTCAAGACAATCCTCAGTTTCTTAACCAATCGAGAAGTTTTGACTAGTTAACTTTGTTATGGTCAAGAATGCTGTTAATACATTAGAGTGTTGTGGCTATGTGCTCATTTTATCGGATTATAATATTGCAGAAAATAACAAGATTCAAATTAGTATATTGTATCAAGTATATTTACCAAAATGATTATGGTCTTTTAATTAAATTGGTCCTCCAGCTAATTTGGCGAATCCTACACTTCTAAAGTAAGCAAATCTCAGTTGGGGTGGATTTCTAGTGGGTGCTTAAGTTCTTACAAACTGATAATCATCTTCAAGTACATCTATTCTTGGAATCATAACAATTCGTAAGTTAGTAACTCTTTACTCATCACATCTCATTTAAAGTTTAATCAATTAATTTGGCCTGTAATACTCAAAACCTCAGGTACATCCGTTATTGGTTTATCTTGCATTGGTTAAGTTGAGCCCACTAAGTTAGCAAGTATGGAAATTTGAACCTTAATGGCCTAAGGTGCATCCATTCTTGGCCACCAAAGTATTTACATACTTACAACATATCATGCTTAATAATTATTTGAAGAAGATCTCTTAAACCAAATACATCATTCCTATGTAACCATAGCCAATAATGTAAGTATTTAAAATGTCTTAAATAATTGCCTTAGTGGAGGGCCATGATGCAATTTTTGAAATTACATTATTACCAACTTAATCATTTTGTTGGAAGATTTCCTTGGCCAACCTAATTACTATTCGATCTCACTTTGCACATTAACCATTTTCATGCATATCTCATACACATTATGAATGTACATATCACATACATACATTCATACATTGGCAATATAAAAGGCATGATCATGGACTATTCAAATTCAACCCTAGCCATAAGGATTGATATCAAGGGCATCCAAGGTTATCATTCATCTATTTGCAGCTTGCTTTCACAATCTTCAACTCTTGAAGCTTGTACTCCCACTGATCTCCATCAATGTGTTGGACTCTATTTCTTCTTGTAAAATCCACTAAGCCAATTACAACATTTATCCTTAGCATACCAAGGTGAAAATTATAATAGAATGAGCATACAAGCTCAAATAAATAAATTACAACCTAAGGCTATCACAACAACTTATGATATAACCCTTGTAAAAATGAAAAATAATTATTACAATCCCATAGAAATGAATAAGAACACAATCACATTGATCTCCTAAAGTCCATGATCATCCTTCATGCCAATACACACATTCAACACTTGAACATGCCATTTAATTCTAAATATCTCATATTTAAAATTAAATTTACCATCCATGAATCACATTCACAATCACATCATACTTACGTTGGGACTTAGATTAAACATTTTAATCACTAAGAAAAGCCATGAAAATTGATAAAACACCTTGAACACTTCATAGGCTGAATGATCCCACCATTTTGGCCATAATGGTGCTTCACTCAATAGTCATAATTTTTCTCGGATTTTCATGGTTCCAAACTGCATCTCATGCATGTCAAACACCATAAAACAAGTGAACTTAACAAGATGAAACTGTTTGGTTGAATCCAAATTTTGGCTGAATGCTATTCCACCATGATCTCACTATGGTCGAATGACATTCATGCAAGTTTCTTTTGATTTTTACTTGTTTTCAATTACATCTCATGCAATATATACTTGTCCCAAACATCATACAACATGATTAAATGTTCCTAATAGTAAATTAGGGTGGCTCTGATACCAATTAGAAGAAAAGTGCACCTAAATAAGCCTTAAGGTGCAAAGTTGGTAATTTTAAATTTTTACAACCCTAGGTTTCATGCATCTTATAAACTCTTTAACTATTGCATAAACACTTAGTTTTGGTCATAAACAATTTCTAACAAGCCTAATTAGCCATTAGGAAACAAAATTGCCAAATTACCAAAGTTAGGGTTTTGGAGAATTTCTTACCCCAATAGATGCAGAATCAAATTCTAACCACCTAATCCGGGTAGTGAAGCCACCAAGTGTTGGCTCTCTAGCTTGTCCACAGAAACCCTTAGATCAAAGCACCTTTGTCCAAGCAAAACCTCTTGAATCTCCTTCCAAGTGATTCAGCCAAAAGTGGGAAGGAATATCCTTAGGTTTTCTTTGGTTAGAAACAAGTGGAGGTATTGAGAAACACTTTCTCAAGAATAAATTCGAGAGTAACAATAATTGAATCTCTTGAATTTTGAACTAGGAAGAAAGGAGGAATTTCGCTTTAAGAGAGAGAAAGAGGACGGCAAGAATGAGAAGAATAAGATAATTCATTTTCTTTTCTCCTCATATTTATCTTTTCATTTTCTTTAATTAAAATTAGGATGATAAATGTCAAGTGACCATTGTAACACCCCGAACCTCCGAGTTATGAATAGTACCATTTTTGGTCCGTGACTAGTACTATTTAAAGACACCTTGAGGACAAAAAATAAATAGAAAATAAATTGAGATAGACACAATAAAAATTCAAGTGACCCAAAAATATAAGGATTCACCGAGTAGATTGAAAAAGAGGGATTATGAACCGATGAGGGGCATTTTGGTCAATTCACCTCAAGAGTTGACTTTTGACTATTAATTAATTTAAGTGAAATTAATGAATTGAATTATGGAATAATTTTTTTAGGAAAAGAATTCAACTATAAAGTGAAAGGAAAATAAAAGAAACAAAAAATCTAGAATTTTAAGTCCATTTTGACCCAATTAAATTTTAGGACCAATGAGCTTTGGATAACTCATTTAAAATTAATTAAATAAATAAAAAATTGGGATAAGTATAAAAGGAAGTCAACTTCCTCCCTCCCTCATTTAGTTGCCCCCCACACACCTCCTCTCCCTCTATTTTCTTTCTTCTCTCTTCATTCTTCCACTTACAACCTCTCTCAACCATTGGTTTTCCCCACTTTTTCTCCATGGGTTTTCTATCTAATTGGTAGAAAACATCAAATTTATCGTTCATTGAGAGATTAGAAGCTAAGAGAACAAAAGAGTTGAAGAAATTGAAGATTAGAAGTGGTCACTTGAGGTAAGTTTCTTTTCATGTTAGATTTGTTGTATAAGCTTTGAATGAAGTTAATTTATGATGAAATTTCATAAGAAAATGAAAGAAAATATGCATGGAACCTAAACTATGGTTTTGGCCAAATTGGAGAAAAATTAGGGTTTGATATATTTCAATGAAAATGATGATGAAATCAAGCTTAGTTGAAGTAGTATGCATGATTAGAGCAAAGAAATTGCATGAAATGTGTATAAATTTAATTATGGGAGATTAGGGTTCATGGGAAAATTGGGTTTTGGTGCTAGAGAGTGAAATTGGTGTGTGTAGTATTAAATTATGATCATTTGAGGTTTATTTAGTTTGAATTGACATTGGGTTGATGAATAGAAGTAATGAAATAGTAGGATTAGGGAAAATTGCAAACTTTGGTGTTTAAAGATTGTGGAGTTTGTGCTAGGAAGTGCAATTGATGTGTCAATGCTAAATTATAGTCATTTTGGGTAAATTAAATGTGAATTGAGGTTGGTTAGAGGAATAATTGAAGAAATGAAAATTTTAAACCTAGGGAGAATTTACACCTTGAGTTGAGTGTGTTTTGACCATAAATTGAGCTACACAACTCCAATTGGTGTGAAACCAATTGGAAATGAAACAAGACATAGGGCTAGAAGTTTCATGAAGAGACCCACCCAGCTGCCCAGAAATTGCCTAAACCTTGGCTTGAACTTAGAGAAACAATTAGGAACTTGCGAATTTGACCATATGAACAGTAAATTTTGTATGGCTATAACTCTCTCTATAAAACTCTGATTTAGGTGATTCTTGAACTTATGGAAACCTAAGACATAGTATACCATTTTTTATGAAGAACATTAGACCAAATTATGGACTAAACTTGATCAAATAGCTTAACAAAGTTGGATTGATAAATCTGCCAAAAGCGAATCTGCGGCATGAATAGTGGCGTGAGCAGTAATCTTGTTTTAGGCATAACTTGAGCTACACAGTTCGAATTAGGCAATTCAAAAGGAAAATAAAGTTAAGACCTAGATGAACAATTTTCATGAAGAATACCTCACCAAATTATGATCGAAACTAGGTAAAAATTAGGTTCAAAATTGGGGCACCAAGTTGTCCAAAACCAAAATTTTCTAAAATTTGCAAAGCTAACTTGGGATGCATTAGACATGCATATAATGAGTTTTTGGTAGCAATTGAGATTGGTATTGTGGTATTTTATTTGTGTATTTTTAGTAGAAAAAGAAGTTGGAACGGACAAGGAATAGTGAGTAAAGAGAAAGGAGAGCATTGAAGGTTTGTGCACAACTAAACTTTTCTTCGTTTTTAAACTTGTAAATTGTTTGGAATGTGTTTATTTGAATGAGTTTGCTTTGAACAAGTTTACTTTGACTGAAATATGGTTTTTCTATTACCTTTGAGAAATTTGGGTATTGCCACCTTTATAGGGATATTATGATGAATTTGAATGTGTTTATTAGTTTATAAACGTGATCGTTGAGGGGAAAATTTTTGAATCTTGTTTTGAAACCACGATTAGCATGTGATCCCTTTGAACTCTCCGGTAATGTGGCTATTTGGGGTTGATAATTGATATTGATTATGTCTCTCATTAATAATGGTTATTGGGGTAAAACTACATGAGTACTCATTAGCTAGCTAGCCCTTCCCTCATTAATAATGGTTAGTGAGGTTGAGATTGCTTTATCGTGGTGTACAACACGGCACTGATAGTGAAATTTTGTGTCATGGCCTAAACTGTGTGTTGATGTTGGCAACACTAATGCTTTGTGAATTGTGATTTATGAAGTGTGATTTCTCATTTGAAATGTTATTCCAATAAATGGCTTTTATGGACTTAGAACTATTGTGAAGTTTTCATGCTTAAGAAAAATGTGGTTTATTATGCTTTGACAAATTGTGTTTTACCTTAAGTTTTAAAGTTATTAGTTGTGCATCACTGAGTGATATACTCAGCGATAGCTTCTTTATGCTGTCACAGGTAAGGGAAAGGAGAAGAGAAATTTTAGAGTGAGAGACTTGAAAGCAGTATTTTAGTGTTGTTTTTGGGTATATATTGTAGGTATACCCTGTAATTTCCTTTTGATGTATTTTGTACCTATGTGCATGGATGTATACGGACATTGAGCGGTTTGTATTTAAAAGCATTGCATTACTATCACATTTTGAGTTTGTAACTATTTTGTATTTTACTTTGAGACTTATGAAAATGTAACTTTTGCAATATTTAGTCTATTACTATTTCCAATGAATGTTTACATGGAATTTTAACTATTCTCATGCAGTTTTCCGTAAAAGAATTGATAAGATAAAAAGTTATGGATTATTTAAATCCTTTGTAGCATAACTAATGGGTTATCTGTAGGTAGAGTTTGGTAATTTATTAGGTATGCTATGGGAACATGTCGTGCCTTACAAGGGATAGGGTGTGACATGTTAAGTGAGTATCGAGCTTGGTTTTTATACATGTTTTGAAATTGCATGTTTGAAAATTTTGATAAGTACAAGCTGCTCATTGTCATTAATTGATAGATATAGTGCATTACATCCTAAATATGGACTAATGAAGGGAAATCTCCTTATGTTAGTTGTCCAGGGAGTAGAATTCTTTGTGATTCAGTATGGAAGAGGGGATCACCACGGTGGAGCATTCGATGGCTTGGTGAGGTATAGAAGCCCGGCTCCTCGGAATGCGGTGGATCATTGCACCGTCCCACCCATGCGATTTCTGCTCGGTTGCTCGTGAATGGTGCACTATTTCCAAATGGCTAGCAATATACGATCCATGCTCTGTGCAAGCACCTCGGTGTAACCACCATCCCGGACAATATGACAAGTTAATAAAGTATAGAACAGAGTTCAAAGTCTGATGGACCCATTGGAAGCTGAGCAATGGTTAGAACGGATGGAGAGGGTCTTCAAGAAATTGCATTGCACAAATGAGTTGAAGTTTGAATATTCAATTTCCCTACTGCATGGAGATGCATATGAGTGGTGGAAGACCATTCCCCACAGTTTGGCTGAGCCGCCAGTGTTGACATGGGATGACTTTCTAAGGGAGTTTAGATAGAAGTATGTTCCTGATACCTATGTGGATATGAAGCTATAGGAGTTTCTCAGTTTGAAGCAAGGGAACAAGACTGTAGCCGAGTATGAGAGAGACTTTTCTCACCTCAGCCACTATGCTGGAAGCCTACTCACTACCAGTAGAGACAGATGCAAACGGTTTGAGGCCGGTTTGAGGCCTAGTTTGAGATTGCAAATAGTTGGGTTTCAACATGACAACTTCTTTGAGTTGATATCACAGGCCCTTGAATTGGAAAGGATAGAACTGGAAGGGGCATTTGAGAAGGTAACCACTGAAAAAGAGAAGAGTAGTAAGCCTACAAGTCAGAGTCCCAGTAACAATTCGGGTAAGAGGAAGAGCTTTGGGGGACTAAGGAACAGAGGATCTAGTAGGGGAAGATTCTCAGGACAGAGGCCACCTAGATTCAGACAATAGACATTTAGGGGTTCCTTTCTTACTCTTGCTTGTGAGACTTGTGGCAGGACTCATGGAGGAGTATGTTATAAGGCCATAGGAACCTGTTACAACTGTGATGGAAGTGGGCATTTTGCTAGAGATTGCACTAGTGCTCACAGATCTGGGCCGCCTACTACCACCGAGGGATCTGTTCAAGGTTCTGCTTCCAGAGGACTACAGACAACTAGTAGAGAGGCGAGGGTAGAGAGTAACACTTACGGCGGCAGGCACGATGAGCCAACGAGGCAGTGGTGCACGATCGGGGTGTACACCATGCGCCCGAGAGGATGAAGTGAGACATCAGATGTTGTGGCTGGTACTTTCTCCATTTTTGATAGAGATGTATATGTGTTGTTTGACCCTGGTTCTACACATTCTTATGCTAGTGCCAGTATTGCATGCTCTGTTGCTATTCCTTGTGTGAAATTGGATTATGATGTGCTAGTGACTAGTCCTTTAGGACAAGAGGTTAGGTTGAACAAATTGTATAAGGATTATCCTTTGGTGATCCAAGGACATACATTCTTGTCAGACTTAATTGACATGCCCTTCCGAGAATATGATATCATCTTGGGCATGGGTTAGCCAGGCATCACGCCATGATCCACTATGGACTGAAGACAGTCACTTTTGGTCTTCCCGAGTATGCAGACATAGTGATACATGGGGAGAGGCAGTTATTACCATCCAACATCATTTCAGCTGCACTTGCTAGAAAGATGATTAGAAAGGGATGTGAAGCTTATCTAGCTCATGTGATAGACACCCAGGTGGGGAGTCCAGATCTTAAAGATATTCCTACGTTATGGGATTTTCCGGATGTCTTTCCGGAAGAATTGCCAGGATTGCCTCTGGAAAGAGAGGTGCAGTTTGAAATTGAGACTATGCCTGGTGTGGAGCCAATCTCCATCACTCCTTATAGGATAGCACCTGCTGAGTTGAAAGAGTTGAAGGTGCAATTGCAGGAATTGTTAGATAAGGGTTTCATCCGCCCTAGCGTGTCACCTTGGGGAGCACCAGTATTATTTGTGAAGAAAAAGGATGGCACTCTCCGCTTATGCATAGACTACAGACAGTTAAATAAGGTGACCATAAAGAATAGATATCCTCTGCCACGGATCGATGATTTGTTTGATCAGTTGAAGGATGCAACTGTATTCTCCAAAATTGACTTGAGATCGGGCTACTACCACTTGAGGGTGCAGGAGCAAAGTATTCCTAAAACTGCCTTTAGGACTTGGTATGGCCACTATGAGTTCTTCGTAATGCCATTCGGGTTGACTAATGCTCCAGTTGCTTTTATGGGCCCGATGAACACTATCTTCAGGCCATATTTGGACCAGTTTGTTGTGGTGTTCGTTGATGATATTTTGGTGTACTCAAAGAATGCAAAGGAACACAATAAACACTTGAGGATAGTATTGCAGACTTTGAGGGAGAAGCAGTTGTATGCCAAACTATCGAAATGTGAGTTTTGGCTAAAGGAGATTACATTTTGGGGGCATATTGTATCTGTAGAGGGTATCCAGGTGGATCCTAGCAAAGTAGAAGCCATTCTTAATTGGAAGCCACCTAGAAATGTCATGGAAGTTCGGAGTTTCCTTAGTTTAGCTGGGTATTACCGAAGGTTTGTGAAGGGATTCTCCATACTAGCATCTCCACTGACCAAGTTACTTAGGAAGCATGTAAAATTTCAGTGGACTGATCGGTGAAGGAAAGTTTTGATGAGTTAAAGAGGCGTTTAACTGAAGCTCCAGTCTTAACCTTGCCCACTTTGGGTAAGGAGTATACCATATATAGTGATGCTTCTCATAATGGATTAGGCTGTGTGTTGATGCAAGATAGAAACGTCATTGCCTATGCTTCACGCTAGCTTAAACTGCATGAGAGGAATTATCCTACACATGACTTGGAGCTAGCAACCATTGTCTTTACCTTGAAGATCTGGAGACATTACTTGTATGGAGAGAGATGTTATATATAGACAGATCATAAAAGTTTGAAGTACTTGGGCACACAAAAGGAGTTAAATTTGAGGCAGAGGAGATGTTTAGAGCTGATAAAAGATTATGATTGTTTGATAGACTATCAGCCTGGAAAATCTAATGTTGTAGCTGATGCTTTAAGTCGCAAGACTATGGCTAGTTTGAGGGTTTCTCCATTGTTCATGGTGCATGAGTTAAGGGCATTGCATGCTAATTTGGAGATTAATGAAGATGGGCAAATGGTAGCTACTTGGCAAGTGAAGCTAGTCTTTGTGAGAACAAATTAAGCGATTACAGAAGGATGATAAGTATGTGAAGTTAATGGAAGAGGCTCGGGATGGCAAGAAACCAGAATTATCAGTAAATGATGAGAGCTTGTTGTTATATAAGGGCAGAATGTGCATTCCTGAGAATGTTGAACAGAGGCAGACCATTTTAAAGGAAGCACATGATTCACCTTTCGCAATGCACCGTGGTGGAACCAAAGTGTACAGAAGTGTGAAAGAGCACTATTGGTGGAGAGGAATGAAGAAAGACATTGCAGAATATGTTGCCAAATGCCTAACAGCCGACAAGTAAAGGCGAGAATACCAAGTGCTGCGGGGTTGCTCTGACCATTGTCAATTCCCGAGTGGAAATGGGAAAGAATCACTATGGATTTCGTGAGAGGACTTCCACGTACACAAAAGAATCATGATGCAGTTTGGGTTATTGTTGATAGATTGACCAAGTCTGCACACTTTTTGCTAGTGAGGATGATGTACATTGATGATGTTGTGAGGTTACATGGAGTGCCAGTGTCTATTGTATCGAAAAGAGATCCAAGGTTCACTTCTAGATTCTGGGGTAGTCTCCAAAAAGCCCTGGCAATTAGATTGAACTTGATCTGATATTCCAACCACAGACAGACAGCCAATCAGAAAGGATCATTCAGATTTTGGAGGATATGCTTCGGGCTTGTGTGATTGAGTTTAAAGGGAGTTGGGACACACACTTGCCTACAACAATAGTTATCAGTCAAACATCGGGATGCCTCCATACGAAGCACTTTATGGCAGAAAGTGTAGAACTCCCTTGTGTTGGGATGAAGTGGGCGAGAGGAAGTTGATTGGCCCGGAATTGGTGTAGCAGACGAAAGAAAAGGTTAAGCTCATTAGAGACAGACTCAAAGTTGCAACGGATAGACAGAAGTCCTACATTGACCTAAAGAGAAGAGATATTCGGTATAGTGTGGGTGACAAGTTGTTCCTGAAAGTTTCCCCATGGAAGAGGATCATGAGGTTTGGTAGAAAGGGGAAACTAAGTCCTTACTTCATTGGGCCGTATGAGGTTCTAGAAAGAATGGGTCCATTGGCATATAGACTTACATTGCCTCTAGAGTTGGAAAAGATTCACAATGTCTTCCATGTCTCCATGTTGAGGAGGTACAGATCAGACCCCTCTCACATTTTGCCAGTAGAGGAGATCGAAGTAAATCCAGACCTGACATATGACGAAGAGCCCATAAAGATCTTGGCATATGAGGTAAAATAGCTGAGGAACAAATAGATACCTCTAGTCAAAGTGTTGTGGAACCATCATTCAGGCCAGGAGGTTACATGGGAGTATGAGGTGGACATGAGGAGACAGCACCCAGTATTCGAGAGAATGAAACCAGGAAAATTTCGAGGATGAAATTTATTTTTAAGGAGGGGAGAATTTTAACACCTCGAACCTTCGAGTTATGAATAGTACCATTTTTGGTCCGTGACTAGTACTATTTAAAGACACCTTGAGGATAAAAAAGAAATAAAAAATTAATTGAGATAGACACAATAAAAATTCAAGTGACTCAAAAATATAAGGATTCACCGGGTAGATTGAAAAAGAGAGATTATGAACCGATGAGGGGCATTTTGGTCAATTCACCTCAAGAGTTGAGTTTTGACCAAAATGTTAATTAATTTAAGTGAAATTAACAAATTGAATTATGGAATAATTTTTTTAGGAAAAGAATTCAAGTATAAAGTGAAAGGAAAATAAAAGAAATAAAAAAATCTAGAATTTTAAGTCCATTTTGACCCAATTAAAATTTTAGGACCAATAAGCTTTGGACAACTCAATTTAAATTAATTAAATAAATAAAAAATTGGGATAAGTATAAAAGGAAGTCATCTTCCTCCCTCCCTCATTTAGTTGCCCCCCACACACCTCCTCTCCCTCTTTTCTTTCTTCTCTCTTCATTCTTCCTCTTACAACTTCTCTCAACCATTGATTCTCCCCACTTTTTCTCCATGGGTTTTCTATCTAATTGGTAGAAAACATCAAATTTATCTTTCATTGAGAGATTAGAAGCTAAGAGAATAAAATAGTTAGAAGAAATTGAAGATTAGAAGTGGTCACTTGAGGTAAGTTTCTTTTCATGTTAGATTTGTTGTATAAGCTTTGAATGAAGTTAATTTATGATGAAATTTCATAAGAAAATGAAAGAAAACATGCATGGAACCTAAACTATGGTTTTGGCCAAATTGGAGAAAAATTAGAGTTTAATATATTTCAATGAAAATGATGATGAAATCAAGCTTAGTTGAAGTAGTATGCATAATTAGAGCAAAGAAATTGCATGAAATGTGTATAAATTTAATTATGAGAGATTAGGGTTCATGGGAAAATTGGGTTTTGGTGCTAGAGAGTGAAATTGGTGTGTGTAGTGTTAAATTATGTTCATTTGAGGTTTATTTAGTTTGAATAGACATTAGGTTGATGAATGGAAGTAATGAAATGGTAGGATTAGGGAAAATTGCAAACTTTGGTATTTGAAAATTGTGGAGTTTGTGCTAGGAAGTGCCATTGATGTGTCAATGCTAAATTATAGTCATTTTGGGTAAATTAAATGTGAATTGAGGTTGGTTAGAGGAATAATTGAAGAAATGAAAATTTTAAACCTAGAGCGAATTTGCACACTGAGTTCGGTGTGTTTGATAGCCCATAAATTGAGCTACATAAATCAATTGGTGTGAAACTAATTGGAAATGAAACTTAAGACATAGGGCTAGAATTTTCATGAAGAGACCCACCCGACTGCCCAAAATTGCCTAAACATTGGCTTGAACTTAGAGACACAATTCTGGAACCTGCAGAATTTGACCATATGAACAGTAAACTTTGCATGCTATAACTCTCTCTAGAAAACTCTGATTTAGGCAATTCTTGAACTGATGGAAACCTAAGACATAGTAGAACATTTCGTATGAAGAACATTAGACCAAATTATGGACTTAACTTGATCAAATTGCTTAACGAAATTGGATTGATAAATCTACTAGAACTGAATCTGCAGCATGAACAGTGACGTGAACAGTAACCTTGTTTTAGGCATAACATGAGCTACACAGCTCTAAATTAGGCGATTCGAAAAGGAAAGTAAAGTTAAGACCTAGATGAATAATTTTCATGAAGAACACCTCACCAAATTATGATCGAAACTAGGTAAAAATTGGGTTCAAAGATTGGGGCATCAAGTTGTCCGAAACCAAAATTTTCTAAAATTTACAAAGCTAACTTGGGATACATTAGACATGCATATAATGAGTTTTTGGCAGCAATTGAGATTGGTATTGAGGTATTTTATTTGTGTATTTTTAGTAGAAAAAGAAGTTGGAACGGACAAGAAATAGTGAGTAAAGAGAAAGGAGAGCATTGAAGGTTTGTGCACAACTAACCTTTTCTTCGTTTCCAAACTTGTAAATTGTTTGGAATGTGTTTATTTGAATGAGTTTGCTTTGAACAAGTTTACTTTGACTGAAATATGGTTTTTCTCTTGCATTTGAGAAATTTGGGTGTTGCCACCTTTATATGGATATTCTGATGAATTTGAATGTGTTTATTGGTTTATAAACGTGATTGTTGAGTGGAAAATTTTTGAAAAGCTGTTTTGAATCCACGATTAGCATAGTGATCCCTTCCGGAACTCTCCGGTAATGTGAGATACTTGGGGTTGATAATTGATATTGATTATGTCTCCCATTAATAACGGTTAGTGGGGTAAGACTACATGAGTACTCATTAGCTAGCTAGCCCTTCCCTCATTAATAACGGTTAGTGAGGTTGAGATTGCTTTGTCGTGGTGTACAACACGACACTGATCGTGAAATTTTGTGTCATGGCCTAAACTGTGTGTTGATGTTGGCAACACTAATGCTTTGTGAATTGTGATTTATGAAGTGTGATTTCTCATTTTAAATGTTATTCCAATAAATGGCTCTTATGGACTTAGAACTATTGTGAAGTTT
>NW_026615234.1:0-14715 GCF_030052815.1 Hevea brasiliensis
AATAATAATAATAAATAAATAAAATTACTACAGAATCAGTTCTCGAGGTGGTAAGGGTATTATGTAAGCTAAAGGATAAGAATAGAGATCATACAATAAAAGTATGACTGTAATTTGCTGAGTTCCTTTCTAATTTCAAATTATTCAAAACAATAGTATAATCTAATTATAATAGTGTTAAGAGTAATAAATTAGCGAAGATAAATTACAGAAGGCCAATGGATAAAGAAAGTGCAGAATGAAAGTTTGGACAATTGATTGCAGATGCAATATAATCTAAATGCTAGTGGAAGTACTAGCTAGAGTAGTCAAAGGACCAAATCTGAGTAGCACAGACATATGATAACGCGATAGAGACTCTGAAAGATATAGTTAGCAAGTACAGCTATTATGTTAGGAAGAAGAATGGAACTAGGGATAGAATAGTCAAGTTCTATTTTGGGTAAGACAAAGGAAATAAATGAAAGGACAACCTAAAGAGCGCATAATAAAAGGAACAAAGTTAAGATATAGGATAGGCTAAGTGTTATTCTTGGCAAGGAGAATGACAAGGATGGAAAACCCAAAATGGGACCACATTAGTGAGAAAAGTGATGGAGGTATAGAATACAATAATAATGAGTAAATGTTAGAAGGTGTGCGATGGTATTGCGGACTACCTAAATAGGTAGAGAAAGAGAAGTTAGTAAGCAGTAAGTTGAATAAAAGTCAGTCTAAGGGATCAAATAGGTATGATGAGAGGAAAAGAATGATAGATAATGACACATAGGTTTTAGGTTAGACTTTTGAGATAGTGAGAAGGTAGTTAGAGGTTCGTTATGAATGTCAGGCAAACATTTTTAGTGTGATCAATAGAATCACTTTGCAGTGACGCAATAACGACAGGACAATAGTAGGGGTAGAACGAAAAGTGACAAGTCTGGATGGTTATAAATCACTAGAAAGTTCAAGGATCAAATTAATGACCCTAGATAAGAGTGGAATTAGTGTTGGAAGAATTTACTAGTGAGAGAAATCTTTCAGGAATCAACAAGGGTTAAGGGCACAATATAAACGATGATAGATATGAATCATAGGTCGAGTATAAGTAAAGTTAATAAATTATAAAATATTATGTCAGGAAGGACGATGGTCTAGTAAAGGGTTCATGCAGATGATACCTTATAGGTAGAGCACAATTGTGCTAGGAGATGATGAAATTTGAAGCGAAAAACTAAGAAACATAGGTTAAACATTATTATATGGACAATCGGGCGTAGTTGAATATAGAGGATATTTTTCTTTCTTTTCAAGTTTAGCTCGTGTTTTTGATTCCAGAGCGTTATATAAGGAGCAGAGACTGAGCCAAGGAGACCTAGTTATTTGAGATTTTGATAGGCACCAATTCATATAAATTTCCTGATATGAGAATGACAGTAAGTGCATACCTAGCGTTAAGTATGAAAGGACGATCAGAGTAATGACAGGAGTTAAATTGAGTTAGCTACTAAGGCTTGCGACTGTTTTAAACTATGAGCTAGATGAAGTACTATTTATGGATGAGTTTCAATAGATGAAATTGTTGCTGATGGGTAATTTGAGGTTGAAGTTTAGAAAGCTACGGGCAGTATATATGATTATATTAAGGAGAATGAACACATGAAGTATCTTGTTTGGAATTAAGGCATGACACATATTTCCTACAGCCGTGTTAGTTCAGATGGAACTTATAGTTTATGGGGCTCATATTCATCCAGGATAAGCAATTTCCTACTAAGGCTGGTAGGGAATGATAATGTTCTGATAGTTAAGTTGGAAAAAAGGGGGTACAAAAAAAAATTCTCTATGGGTAATTACAAGTATTACATAAGGTGAAGAATGTGCTGGTAGGAGTAAATCATAGGGTTAGAATTCTCGAAGTAATGAAACTAGTAATCAAGATAAGACTAAGAAATAAAAAGAAAGTTAAAGTTGATGATGGGATAGACATCTTTGAAGGAAAAGGTTTTATGATGATATAGGACTAAAATTAAGGTATAAGTACAAAGAGTTGAAAAGATACCAACAATACCAAAAATAGGAAAAGGGAAGTGGATAAGATCCAAAGGACAGGAAGAGAGCTCGATAGAGTCAGTTATAATGATGAGGATAAGGAGTGTCTAACCACTGTCCCTGTGTTAACACTACCTATGAGCGGTGAAGGATACACCGTGTACTGTGACGCCTTCAGAGTTGGCCTAGGGTGTGTTTTGATGCGGAATGGAAAAGTAGTGGCTTATGCTTCAAGGCAGCTGAAGAGGCATGAGCAGAACTATCCCACCCATGATTTGAAAATGGCGGCTGTAGTCTTTGCACTAAAAATCTGGAGACACTACCTGTATGGTGAAGTGTGCGAGATATACACCGACTATAAGAGGTTGAAGTACATCTTCCAACAGAGGGATTTAAATTTGAGACAGAGGAGATGGATGGAGCTTCTGGAAGACTATGATTGCACCATCCAGTACCACCCTGGGAAGGCCAATGTAGTAGCAGATGCTTTAAGCAGAAAATCTTCTGGCAGTTTGGTGCACATTTCAGCAGAGAAGAGACCGTTGATTCAGAAAGTACATGAGTTGATGGATCTAGGTTTAATCCTAGATCTTTCAGATGAGGGGGTCTTGTTGGCTCATTTTTCAGTGAGGCCAGACTTGCGAGATAGAGTTAGAGTTTCCCAACACAGAGACCAACAATTAATGAAGATCATAGAAAGAGTACAACAGGGTGAAGGTGGTGAGTTTGGATTTGCCAATGATGGCGCCCTAGTGCAAGGTTCTAGGATATGTGTGCCCAATGTGGACAACCTCATGAATGAAATCATGCGAGAGGCACACTATACATCATGCATGTCCACCTGTGTTCCACCAAGATGTACCATGATGTGAGAGATAGCTATTGGTGGAATGGCATGAAGAGAGGCATAGCAGACTTTGTGTCCAAGTGCTTGACTTGTCAGAAGGTGAAGTTTGAACACTAGAGACCATCAGGAAAGTTGCAAGAGCTCCCTATCCCAGAATGGAAGTGGGAAATGATTTCTATGGATTTTGTGACTGGGTTGCCTCGTACCACGCGAGGATATGATTCGATATGGGTAATTGTAGACCGCCTAACCAAATCAGCTCACTTCTTACCTGTGAAGACTACATATTCTGTGGCACAGTACGCCCGGCTCTACATTCGAGATATAGTCAGATTGCATGGAGTTCCGGCTTCCATAATATCTGACAGAGGGCCCCAGTTCACTTCTCGGTTTTGGAGAAAGTTACAGGAGGCACTTGGCACACAGTTGAACTTTAGTACGGCTTTCCACCCTCGCATGCAGACGGACAGAAAGGACAATCCAAACATCAAAGACATGCTTCGCATGAGTGTCTTGGATTTTGGAGGTCAATGGGATGAGCAATAGCTTTGGTGGAGTTTGCCTACAACAACAATTACCACTCCAAGATAGGGATGGCACCTATGAGGCATTATATGGAAGAAAGTGTAGGTCTCCTCTGTGTTGGACAGAAATGGGTGAAGCGAAGGTGCATGATGTAGACATAGTGCAGTACACTTCAGAGGTAGTTCCTTTAGTCATGGAACGACTGGGACGACTTTCGAAGAGCAGAAGAGTTATGCAGACCCGCACGGAGGGATGTGGAGTTTGCAATGGCGACTATGTATTATCAAGGTTTCTCCAATGAAGGAGTCATGAGATTTGGAAAGAAGGGCAAGTTGGCACCTCGGTATATTGGACCTTTGAGGTTACTGATAGAGTTGGAGCATTGCCTCATGGTTGGAGCTACCACCCAACCTCTCTCACGCTCATCCGTGTTTCACATCTCCATGCTCAGAAATACATTCCGATCCTTCTCATGTCGCATAGGATGTGATAGAGCTAAAAGAGAACTTGACATTTGAGGAGCAGCCTGTAGCCATAGTGGACTACCAAGTGAGACAGCTGAGATCCAAACAGATTCCTATGGTTAAGGTTTTGTGGAGGAGTCAGTCAGTGGAAGAGTGCACCTGGGAGTCAGAACGGGACATGCGTAGCAAGTACCCTTATCTGTTCAATGTGTAATCATGTACTTTATTCTGCCTTGTGTAAAATTCGAGGACGAATTTTCTGTAAGGGGGGAAGAATGTAACACCCCTGATTTTTTATATATTATTATTGGGCTTGGTGTAGGTATCCTCAATTCGCGGAAATTCGACAGTTGTCCGAATCTGTGAATTTTCGGCCAGACAGACCAGCTACCGGAAATGTCTCCGAATTGGATCGAGGTTTTGGCTACCCCACCATTGTCAGGCATCTCGAGCGCGTTCTTGAAGTCGGAATCGGCAAAGGTAAACCCGAACCTTGCTTTTTCGTAATTTTCTAGTGCTTAAATAGGATTAAAAATCCATAAAATATTCGTGGTAGCTTAGAAAATTACGATTCTTTTTGCAATAGCTTAGTAATATTTCTAAGGACCGCGGGGCAGAGTTTTATAATTTTTAGAGCTTATTTGAGCAGTTTTTGCAAAAATGATCAATTATAAGGACTAAATTGAAATTTTACATGTTGTGATGGATGATTGAGTTGTGGACATATGGATTGTGAATATAGAAGTGTGTTTTGTGCCCTTTTGCAGGTTGGGTAGTTCGTAGGTATAGGGGAGACTCTACCGAATTTTCGGCACGACTTAGGACGTATTGGTCTTTTTCTTTATTTGTATTGAGTCAAATTTATTAAATGATTGTAATAAAATTGTCAGGTGAGCCGGGACAGCCTTCTTCCTCCGCCCAGCCGCCTCAGTGACCATCGTCAAGTCTGTGAGTAAAATATTAATTTTAATTGTAATTTCACTATTATTATATGTTCAAGTATGCCCATGCATCACTTATATACATATATTTATGTAGTTAAACTCTAGGCACGATTTATGTTGCATTGATAACTGTTAAAGTGCCATGGATGTTGTTGTGGTAATTTGGAGCAGTGTGCGTGCGTTGGCGTGCGTGTGATGTGGTGTGGACTATGGATAGGACGTAGTCACGGCTTGAGTTCTTCTGGGACCCGATCCTTCGAGGGTAGTCACGGCTTGAGTTCTTCTGGGACCTCGATTTGGTTTATTGCGAAAGTCCGCTTGAGTTCTTCACGCACTAGGTTGGATTTAAGAGAGCTGTATAGGGGATCAGCTCCCATATGTTATGATTGATGCTACAGGGTGAGTGAGTGCTCCAAATTACCTTTTTGATGTTATGATGTGAAAATGATGTTGATGTTGCATTTCACTTTACTGGGTGCATTAGTTTTAGATAGTTATAGAGATTATGGTTAAAATTGATATTTTACTCTCTGAGTCGAACGCTCACTCTGCTCAATATTTTTTCAAAGGAGGATTTTATTTTGGTTAACCTGCTTTTCTCCTTCGCAGGTTGTTTATCAATATTTGTGTAATTTTATTTACTCCTAGAATTTCCGCATGTGTTAGAAGTATTTATTTGATTATGGTCTGTAATATTATTATCATGTTGGACCTGTAAACGTATAATGATATGCATGTTTGATGGATTGGATGAGGGAGCTGAGCTCCCATTTATTTTTATGAGGATATGAGTATGTGGAGGGTGAGCTGAGCTCCCCAATTGAGTATTTATTATGTTTACAGGTCAGGTGAGTCGAAAACTCCCCGTTGGAAAGTCCATTTTAGGCCGGACTCTGTCCGTTTGTTTTCTTGATATTGGGCTCAAATGGGCCTTAGAGTTGGGTTAATGAACAGTTAGGCTTACTACGGGCCTCGGGAGCTTTAGGCTGGCCCAGGTCCTAGTGCCGGTCCGGCCCATAGGTTGGGTCGTGACATTTATTATAAATTGTAGCATCCACCATATAAAGTATACATGTTAACTAAAGTAAATCATATATAAAATATATATTTTATTTAATGAATACTAAAATGCATGTGGAATATATATTCTTTTCAATTATATATTCTTTTCAAAATTACTTTATAAAAATATATAAATTTATTTTTACATTTTCTATTCGGATACATAAACTTATTTGATTTATTTAAAAGATAATTACGTTAATTGAAATTAATAAAAATACTTTCTAACATAAAGTTTCAATTAAAAATAAATAAAAAAACAAAACTTATTTTTAAATATAATGTTTAATCAATGGACTTTGATATAATATCAAAGGTTTCTTAGAAAATTAAAGTCCAAATCCAGATTTTATATTTCTTATACTCCACTAGAAAAAAAGTATCTGAATTAGAACTTGTGGAGGAGAGGTACAACAGTCTAGATAGTTAACATCGCAAAACAATGAGTTTCAGGGTTGTGTGTGTATCCTTTTTCAAATATAAAAAATCATTGTGAATTCCTACCCACATCGGTTATTGTCCTTTCATAAGCCTGTGAACTAGACCCCAGTTTTATGGATAATTAAGGCTTGTATAATTGAGAGAATTATTGAATTGAAAGCGTTCGTAAGATATTAACAATTTCTGGCACAAGGTTAATTTTGAAACTTGGGGTATATAGGTTGCGATTAATTTTGTAATTACCATTTCCAATTATACATGTATCCTCTTGCTCTGAGCTGTGTGACCCTGTCATATTTTTTATTCATATAGCAACAGAAATTCAAGTAATATATAGCTGAGCACCTATATATATATATATATATATATATATATATATATATATATATATATATATATATATATATATATATATATATATATATATCCCCAGTAGCTAAATGTCTCAATTATATTGCTCAAGTTCAAATAACTATATTGGAAATACTCGATCTTTAAGAGAAAAAAACATATAGAACATAATTGGTTATTGAACAAGAAATAACTGAAATTATGTTTAGTTATACAATGCATAGAATCAATTAGGTCACACCATAAAAACAGAAATTTCAGCGTCTGATTTTATTCAATATCAAGAGTAAATCTTGCCACAAAACATCTTGGCGCGTTCCTTACTCAAATATGACAGCAATTGGGATTCTAACAATGTATCCGTCAGCTACCCAATTCAAGTATCCCTGAGCAAATGGTGCACCATAGTTGTATCCATTTTTGCTAAATGTCACCGAGTATGTTGCTTTCTGGTTCATCCCACTGAAATTGATCTTGTCAGGGTTACCTTAACATTTACACCTTCTGGTGCAAAGACTTGAGGAGTGTACGCTGAGTTAGGTTGGCCAACATTTGTTACTGTTCTTGTGTATGTCTGTGGAGTAGACCCCAGTCTGATGGAAAATGACGGATAATTCAACTGAGCTTCAGGTATGCTTGAATCATTTGAACAGTTCACCCCGTGCTGCACGATGAGTCCTACCTGTTTGTCAGAATAACCTAATCCACATAAGTAAGGAATGTAATCATCAGGTTGAATATCGTAAATGAGCCCTGGATCATTTGCTCGTGATGGGTTTACATGGCCTGCACCAATGTCAAAGATAGTGGCGGTAACAAACTGTTCATCAGATATGGGATTGCCCCATGATCAACTAAATTAGCAGTGGTCATAATTGCAGATTTTATGGCAGCAGGTGACCAGTCAGGGTGGGCATTTTTTAGCAGAGCAGCAATACCACTAAGATGAGGACAGGACATTGAAGTGCCGGAGATCATAGCAAACTTGTTGGTAGTATTGTCTTCTGAAACTGGCCAGGCAGCTAAAATTCTTACTCCAGGGCCTATAATGTCTGGTTTCAAGATTCCAGGACTTGCAAAGCTAGGACCTCTTGAGGAAAATTCAGCAACTTGAGGAGCTTCTGGCAAGCCGGTTACAGTTCCTTTGAACAAGATTGTAGCCATTGGCGATGATGTGGACTCTATGTAGGCTTTGATTGCTAATCCTGCCATGTAACTTACATGTGATGCAGGAGCACTTGAAGATCCGCGGTGGTCACAAAGCCATCAGACTCTTCATTCATTAAAATCATGGCAATGCCTCCGTTTCTTTTCACTTCTTGGCCTTTCTCCAATGCTCCATACCCTCCCTCACACAGCACTATCTTGCCTTTGACATCAACATTTGCCAATGATCCTGTACCGCAGTAAGCAGATGACGGATTACCATTTGCACCTGTATAAACAAGTGGCAGCAGCGTTGAAGGGAAATCTTCAGGTTGGTAAAGGGATTCGCCGTTCAGCTCTGTGTTATTTCCAAGTAATACTGTTGCTCTTATTGCTCTGTCTATAGTGCTTGCCCCTACAGTTAAAATCCATGGCGCCTCATTTGATAAAGAGCTATTATCTGGTCCAGAATTTCCTGCTGAGCAACTCACAAAGATCCCCTTTTGAATAGCTGCATATGCACCTAGTGCAATCACATCATCATAAAAAGGATGAGAACCAATTCCAAGAGAAAGAGAAAGTACATCAACACCATCCTCAACTGCAGCATCCATTGCAGCCAATATCTCACTGTCACCGGCGTTACCAGCTCTGCCGGAAACTTTATACATTGCCAAGTGGGCTAGTGGGGCCATACCAATTGCAGTGCCATTGGCCTGCCCAAAGTAATTGGCACCTTGCACAGGGCTTCCAGCTGCTGTGCCAGCTGTGTGAGTCCCGTGCTGGTATTCATCCAATGTGTTATTACTGTCAGTGGCAAAATTTCTTGCACCAATGAGCTTATTATTGCATGATGTTCCATTCAGCTCGCATTTCCCTTTCCATTTTGCTGGTGGAGGAGGCATTCCTTTACCACTAAATGAAGGGTGATCAGGCGTTATTCCACTATCGATGAGTCCAACAATCACTCCCTTGCCATAATTTGAAGAATTCCAAAGCCCTATGTTTTGTTGCAGTCCTAAGAAGCTAGGAGAATGGGTTGTGTGCAGAGGCACCAACCTTCGAGGACGGGCTGACACGAACCCTTTCTTAGCTGCCATTGCCTTTACTTCACCTGCCGTAAGTTTTGCAGCAAATCCTGTGGCGACATGGCGGTAGGAATGTATCAAACGCGGCTGGTTTGAGCTAAATGCATTCTCTGGTAAAAATGATTGATACCAGCTATATAAATCTTTGGACTTTGAGAAATCATTGCCCTCAGGTTTCTGTAGGAGGACAAGATAAGTCTCTAAGTTGCTTTCCTCTTTCTCAATTGCATCACTATTTGATGAATGGATTGCTGATTTGGTGGTTGCTTGGGAAGAGCTAAACATTGAAGGGAGAATATGGAGGATCACAAGCAAAATGGTTGGCAAAATTTTGCACCTTTTGTTTTCCATGTTAACAGGAGAACTGGAAAGTTCTTGTGATATTGAGTTACTTAAACCTTAATTATGTATGTATATATAGCATCCTACCATACAAAGAGACAAAGAAATAAGAAAATATAACGATGGCTGGCATTACAGAAGTTGAAGTTTGTGTTTGAATTTTTTTATTTGTCTTACCCATTTAAGCTCTTGGGAATTGGCTAATTAGAAAGATCGCAAATTGTTCATGTATAGAAGTTCTTCTTTAGGACTTGGTAATGCCGCCAGTCCGTGTCAGAACAAAGCTGTGATAATCCATATGAAGGTCATGGTTTCTTTGAATGTTAAGGTTGGACATTTGTCCAATGCCAAGTGGTTTATCGTTATTTTTAATTGCATATTCTTTGAACTTTGCTCCACAAGAACTATAGTTGACGCGGATATTATTCCAAGCAATTTCCAATTTTCCCTTTGTGCATAGTGCATTACTAATATCTTTTTCATTTTCTCTCTCTTCCAGGTTCAGGATTTGGAATTTTCTTCTCTGTGTTAGTTCTTTTTGGTTTCCAATAATGTCCAACAAAAAAATATTGCAGTTTCTTTCAACACATCAATTATTATTATTTTTTTTTTTTGGTTTTGTTCTTATTTCCTGCAAGATGTACAGTAAAGTTACCTGTTGAATCAAATACCTTGTAATTATCAGGTGAGCAAAATTACCATTATTTGATTGTCCAACTACGAGTAATGTCAATCCTCGTGTCCCGTGCCTTTAACTTGTCCAACATGTCATTACTGGTAGTATCGAAAATTTTCAAACCAATAAGCTTGTTGCACAGTGTTGCATTGAACTCGCATTTCCCTTTTCATTTTGATGGTGAAGGCGGCATTCCTTCACCGCTAAACGAAGGTTGACCAGGCGTTATTCCACTGTCTACAACTCCAATAATCACTCCCTTGCCATAATTCCAACATTTACAAAATCCTAAATTTTGCTGGAGACCCAAAATTCTAGGTGTATGGTTAGCGTGCAGGGGCACCATCCTTTGAGGCCGGGCTAACAGCAACTCTTCCCTCATTTTCATTGCCCATACTTCATCTGCTGTAAGTTTTGCAGCAATCCCAGTAACCACGTGGCGGTAGTAGTGAAGCAAACGTGTGGTTGGGCTGAGTTGAAGGCGTCTTTTGGAAAAAATGATTGACAACAGATTTCTGAATCTTTCGAATCTGTGAATAATAATCCTTCTGGTTTCTGTAAGAAAACAATATAAGACTCCAAGTCACTTTCCTCGTACACATATACATCACTGGTAGAAGAGTTGAAGGGTGTCTCAGCGATGGCTTGAAAGGAGATATGGAAGAAAGAATAAGGAAGGACATAAACAACATGCTTGGCATTGGCAATATTTTGCATCTTCTGTTTTCCATATTGTTGGAAGAAGTGGAAAATGAGTTGGACACCGAGGAAAGCACTTACAGTTCTACAGAAGTTGGAATGAGTTGGTTAGATTTCTCATTCATCTTTCGATCGTGATTGGGACTTGGGTAATGCTGCTAGTCCATGTCCGGACAAAGCAACTACCAAAATTTACTTGAAAGTAGTCTCTATATCCATAATGCAAATGATTTACCCTTTGAATTCTTTTTTATTTGGTGGGTCTCTTTTATTGACTTCAATTGGATTGTGTGATTCTTAGAAAATTCTTGGTGCTGTAAGCAGGAGCGGAGACAGAAAATTAATTTAGTGGTAAAAAATTATTTTACTTGATTTAATTAATACATGTAAATTTTTAATATTTAATATTAGTTATAAAAATAATATTATAAAATAATAAATTTTATTATGACATTAAATTTATAATTATTTTCTGTGAGTTTTCATTTTTTAAAAGCTTTGCATGATCGTTTCATTATTAATTTTATTAAATAAATCTTTTTTAATATATACAATTAAAGAATCATACAATAAATTTTCTTTCGACTTTATTTGTTGAGGAGTTCTTTTATAGGACAAATTTATAAACTAAAAGGATGCGCATATTAATAAAGATATTGTATGTTGTATATATCAATATTAAAAAAAAAAAAAAAAAAAAAAAGCAAGCTCCATCAATGTTGATGAATTTGGTGAATGGGGTTAATTATCGACCCTTTATCATTAAAATAGTAAAACTTGGGCTCTTTAATACATATATAATTTTTTTTTAAATGTCCACTCATATAAATGTGGTTCTGTCCTTGGCTAAGAATAATTTTTATCTAAAACCGGAAGTATACCTTGCCAATTATTAATTCCCATTTTGATTAAAATCAGGTTAACAAAAAAATTACCAGTGTTTTGACTTTGATTGTGCAATTCTGAGGAAGGTCGCTCCATGGTTTTTCCTCCAAATATTATCTTATCAGGGGGTAAAAAAGAAAATAAAGGGCTAATTAACATATCAGTGTTTCTTTTCGGAGGACATTTACTAGTTGCTACTAAGGAATTGCAATGCCTTGCTAATGTGCCCTGTTTAATTGACAATGTAACACCCCTGATTTTTTATATATTATTATTGGGCTTCGTGTAGGTATCCTCAATTCGCGGAAATTCGGCTTGTCCTGGATCAGGAATTTCCGCCGAACATCGGCTAACGGAAAAGTCTCCGAATTGGATCGAGGTCTTGGCTACCCCACCATTGTCAGGCATC
This sequence comes from Hevea brasiliensis, assembly GCF_030052815.1. Classification (NCBI taxonomy): domain Eukaryota; kingdom Viridiplantae; phylum Streptophyta; class Magnoliopsida; order Malpighiales; family Euphorbiaceae; genus Hevea; species Hevea brasiliensis. The sequence goes on from NW_026615234.1 coordinate 11,911, forward strand.
CCGAGCACGTTCCCGAAGTCGGAATCGGCAAAGGTAAACCTGAACCTTGCTTTTTCGTAATTTTCTAGTGCTTAAATAGGATTAAAAATCCATAAAATATTCGTGGTAGCTTATAAAATTACGATTCTTTTTGCAATAGCCTAGTAATATTGCTAAGGACCGCGGGGCAAAATTTTAGAATTTTTAGAGCTTATTTGGGCAGTTTTTGCAAAAATGATCAATTATAAGGACTAAATTGTAAATTTACATATTGTGATTGAGGACTGTTTGGATGGGCCCAGGAGGGGCTGTGTGATATGATTGAGTTGTGGATATATGGATTGTGGATATAGAAGTGTGTTTTGAGCTCTTTTGCAGGTTGGGTAGGTCCTAGGTATAGGGGAGACTCTGCCGGATTTTCGGCACGACTTAGGACGTATTTGGTCTTTTTCCTTGTTTGTATAGAGTCAAATTTATTAAATGATTGTACTGTAATTGTCAGGTGAGCCGGGACAGCCTTCTTCCTCTGCCCAGCCGCCACAGTGACCGTTGTCCAGTTTGTGAGTAAAATATTAATTTTAATTGTAATTTCGATATTATTATATGTTCAGCATGCCCATGCATCACTTATATGCATATAATTATGTAGTTAAACTCTAGGCACGATTTATGTTGCATTGATAACTGTTAAAGTGCCATGAATGTTGTTGCGGTAATTTGGAGCAGTGTGCGTGCGTTGGTGTGCGTGTGATGTGGTGTGGACTATGGATAGGACGGGTAGTCACGGCTTGAGTTCTTCGCTGGGACCCGATCCTTCGAGGGGTAGTCACGGCTTGAGTTCTTCGCTGGGACCCTCGATTTGGTTATTAAGTGGAAGTCCGAGCTGAGTTCTTCGCTGGCACCAGGTTGGATTTAAGAGAGCTGTATAGGGGATCAGCTCCCATATATTATGATTGATGCTACAGGGTGCGTGAGTGCTCCAAATTACCTTTTTGATGCTATGATGTGAATTTATTGCTGATGTTGCATTTCACTCTACAGGGTGCATTAGTTTTAGATAGTTATAGAGATTATGATTAAAATTGATATTTTACTCTCTGAGTCGAACGCTCACTCCTGTTCAAAAATTTTTACAGGCCACAGGAGGATATTTTTTTGAGGTTAACCTGCTTTCTCCCTCGCAGGTCGATTACTACTGTTTGTATAAACTTGTTAAATCCTAGAATTTCCGCATGTGTTAGAAATGTTTATTTGATTTGGGTCTGTAAACTAAATTATTATTTTTGGACCTGTAAACTTAAATGTGCTATGCATGTTTGATGGATTGGATGAGGGAGCTGAGCTCCCATTTATTTTATGTTGATGAGTATGTGGAGGGTGAGCTGAGCTCCCCAATTGACTATATATTGTGTTTACAGGTCGGGTGAGTCGAAAACTTCCCGTTGGAAAGTCCATTTTATGGCCGGACTCTGTCCGTTTGTTTTCTTGAATTTGGGCCCAATGGGCCTTAGAATTGGGTAAATGAACAGTTAAGGCTTACTACGGGCCTCGGGGCTTTAGGTGGCCTGTGTCCTAGTCTTGGTCCGGCCCATAGGTTGGGTCGTGACAAATGTGGTATCAGAGCTTAGGCTCCAGATTCATAGGGAAAAATTATCTAAGTGTTGGGAAGAGTCTATTAGGAGTCACATGCGGAGTATAGGATTCATTTCGTCTTTTCTGTAATTCTTTGTTTCTAGATTCTACGTTATACCTCGGGAAATATAAGATTACCTCGGTTAGTGTCCGGATTTTCGTGGAGTACACGTAAATGTGAAATAGAGTTAGTAGACATGTGAGGTCTATCATGAGGATACGTACTCCAAGAAATGTTATATTTTTGTCAGTATGGGTTTAAATGGTGTGCCCATTTCGTGTAAGGCACGAGTACATAAAAGTGAGTCTTAAAAGTATAGTTGCCCTAGATAAGGATGAGGATACCACTACTGGCAGTCATCAGTAGATGACCCAGTCAGAATAAGTTTGTGATAATAGAAGATTCAGGAGAGATAAGAAAGACGTATCGTAGTAACTATACAATGTTCTCGATGTCTGCTCTGTAAGCTGCAGATTACAGTACCGACATGAGATTATTGTGTAGAGTTGCGTGCATCCCCGTGGTGCTCCATAATGAGGGTGTTTGAGATGGCTTCTGTTTTGGTACAGTTATGCCAGAACAGAGTTCTATATTTGCAGAGGAGTTGGGAACTCCTGGCTAAGAGTCTAGAGTTAGAATATTGAAAGGTCACAGTTGGGTGATAACTAGAGTCAGTGACTCAGTTACCCCAGCATGAGCTAGAGTTACATCAAGAGTTGCCATCAGACCAGAGGTTTCGGACTAGTTGCAAAGTAAAGGTGACACTTATAGAGTGAGAATAGTATACCTTGTGTGTATCAGTATGGAATAAAGTACAACTCTACTACCTAGAGAAGGTCGAAACTATGAATTGATGATTTATAGAGCTATGATATGATAAAAGAGTCATTAACTTGACATGGTTCTGGCAAGGTGGTAGATGTAGTACCTTTGTTGCAGCAAGTTAGGATATAGTCCTATCTTTTCAGAATGGATCGAAGGTTATTACTGATAATGATGACTTATGGAATAGTGTCCCAGATGGGTCTGTAGAGTGTGGTAGAGAGTAGTTGGCTCGGGTATCCTGGAGAGGATACAAGTTCCATTATAGGAATCATATATAATCAGATCACGATGGATGTAAATCCTTTGAATTGGATGACGGGTTTGGGTGCCCGAAATCTTAAGTTTTGGAATTGAGTAAACATGGAAAA